>NC_056750.1:488822108-488942108 GCF_019279795.1 Protopterus annectens | reverse complement strand
ATTGCTCCCATCCTCAATAAAATAGAAGGAATTTCCTCCTTTATTTGATGTCTGTAGTTTAATCAGTCTTACACAGGGAATATTTGCTCTGTGTGTTCTCTAATTAAGCAATAACCGATGACGTGGTGTGGTATATTGAAGATTTACCCACGGTTGGTGTGATTTAATCACAAGAGCAAAGCTAGAGTGATTAAATAAAGCCAACCATGGGTAAATCTTCAATGTACCACAACCACGGAGTTGGTTATTGCTATTATACAATGACATTATTTAAGGAAAAAAAATACTTACTTTTCTTAATGTTTTTGTATAACGGAGCATTGGTGTTCTTCTGCCGGTGGTGGTGTACTGCTTCCTTGTGTTGCTGTACTGCGCATGCGTATGGGACTTGTATTCCCATGCATACCCAGTATATCAATGGTTTGAAGTGGAAGCAATGGAGAAAAGAAAGTCTCCGTTAGCTCTGTTTTTTTTTTTTTAATTAAAAAAAAAGTTTTGGGACACCTTATACCAACGGAAAAAAGTTCAGGTGACCAGACCTTTTTCCGTTGGTATATTGTGGGATTTACAATGGGCACACTGACCAATCAGCGTGGAAGTTTTGGAATATTAATGCGGGGTCACTGTATAATTTAATTTCATCAATAGAAACCCCAGTCCATGTGCTGAGGCATCTCATCAATAGAAACCCCAGTCCATGTGCTGAGGCATTTTCTCACAAGGCCTTTATAGCCCTTTCCATTTTTGTTCAGGCATTGGTGAAAAAACACAGGCTTCCTTTGTATGACCTTTCTCTGAGGTCATATTTTAATTGCTATTTCACCTCTTTTTCTTTCATCTCCTTTTCAACAGTTGGCATACAAGTTATTTTCTCTAAATACCTAGTTAAAACATGCATTTCTTACAGTCTTCTTTTATTTGCCTCTATATTTTTAACAGAATCCACATAATTTGAAAATCTCAGAATGCATCTGTCAATCTTTCACTATAGAATGACTGAATAATTTTTTCCTTGCACTGCCATTAACATATGCATTTTTCAGCTGTTCTCAACTACACTGTTTTACTCTCCCTCTGCATTTTCTCATTTTTTTCCTTTTTACTTCAATTTTTGTTTTCCTTGTTGATTTTCTGGATATCATAGATACATCAGCTGACAATTGCTATTAACAGCTTATGGTAGTTTGCAGACATTTGCTACTTTAAACTATTTACTTCCCAGAGCACTTTGTTTTTGTCTTTACACTGCTACCAACATCTTCTAACTTATTAACTCTGCCTTGTACTGGCACCTATTCCAGGACAAAGACACTTTGCATAGACTTTGATAACTGAAAAGAATTACTGCAGATCCTCTGAAAATCCTGTTCTATCACAGTTGGTCATGTTCTAGCAGCTGGGCATATTCAGAAGTTCTCGCCTCAATCCATCTCTCCAGTGCCAGTAACAGGGACTTCTACTCAAGAAAATATAGGCTAGCTGAACCGGTGTGTAGAAAATTTCATACAAGAATTATCAAATAAGAAGATTCCAATAATACATCAAACAAGTTGCACGAAAGATCTCCTATAACTTTTCTATATCAGCTTCTTCAAAGGAAACTCCTACATCTTTAGTCTAGTGCACTTTGAGACCTTTCAGCTTGAAGTTCAGTGATATGTAAAGGCCCATAATAAACTGTGACAAGAGTTTTAAGGGTGGGAGGTCTAATTGTGGTTTGGTGCAAGTCTGTCTGTGGTCATGTCTACTACCTACCTTACAAAAATGCCATAAAATAAATACTCATTCAATGTTCTTGGCTGAGACATGAATTTATGACATACCCCCAGTTCTCAGCAATAGAAATCAACAGTTAAAAAAACATAATAATTTTCCTAATATTAGTTTAAGTGATCATGCCTCCCATCAAGCAAAGCACAAAAATAGCCTTTGAGCATATTTAAGGTCCTGAAACATCAGGACTCACATTTTGAAAATCTTCCTTATGTTCCACAATATAATTTGAGACTTTCAAATCTCATAATGTACTTAGAGACTTTTTACATTTCACAAGCATTTAATTCAATTCATTTGAGTTATTTCCAAACTTTCTTTTACCTTGATATTACACAATTTATAACATTTGACTTTTCTTTATGTAATATTATTCCCTTCTCATACAGATTATTTAGAGGAACTATAGTACATGCTCCAACCAGAGGATCAAACATATTGGATCTGGTACTCACCAAATTGGTAGACTGTTGCCCCCCCCCATGTCACGTCCTCACTAGTAAGGTCAGATCACAAAGCTGTCTCATTTGAAGTAAAAGTTAACCCAGGAAATCCAGCTAACCAATAATAGGAACTATTCAAAGTCAATTATATTGTATTAAGTGACAGTTTGCTGAATTCAAGGCACCCCACAACCCTGAGATCACAGCTAACTTTACAGAATTATTCACAGAGATACTATCCAAACATGTGAATGGCTGTATAGAGGCTGCCATACCTGCCAGAAATAATTCCAAAATAAACACTACAAACAATCCCCACTGGTTGAATCATCATGTAAACAGGATATATGATAAAAGAGGAGAACTCATGGCCGAAGTCAGGAAAGGCAACTCCCTTAAACACAGGTGCTCTTATACAACTAAACAAAAAACTGAGAGGTCTAAATTTAACAATGCCAGCCATGAGGTCAGAATAGCATTGCAGGCTAAGGACAATCAGATTAATGGTTAGCTGACTCCATGCATCTTTTTTCAATGTACTTTATACACTACTTTAAATAATACAAAACAAGGAACTTAAACATAAAATGAAATAAGCATTTTATTGAACTGAATATTAGAGTGATCTTAAATATGTGCAGCTAGTATATTCAGGTCTTCATCTGGCCTTGCCAATCATTTAAAAATTCCCCAGTTCCAATGGATGTAGTTAATGATGAACTGACAATTAATTAGTGATGAACCCAGGATCCACCTTCAGGCCACCATCGTAGAGGCCCTTGGGCTCTGTAAGACTGTTTTTGTGTTTTATCTGCTCATATGTGTGACTGAACCACACACCACTATTGTTTGCAAGTTCTCTGTCACATACACTTTAGCAATCAATTTCAATGACATTTTGACCATAAATGGTACAGAATATCCCTGTCAGACTATACTGTGCTCACCGGTGTTGGTCTAGCTCCAGTATGGATCTCTGCTATCAGCACTGTATGCTCCTATATAACCTTTACCCTTTTACACAGTGTCAAGATCACCAAGGGCTGTCTTCACTGTCAGAGGAAC
This sequence comes from Protopterus annectens, assembly GCF_019279795.1. NCBI lineage: Eukaryota > Metazoa > Chordata > Ceratodontiformes > Protopteridae > Protopterus > Protopterus annectens. Next base: position 488,938,827 of record NC_056750.1, on the reverse strand, counting down.
CTGTTGTTCATTCAGAGCATCAGTAGATGACTGAACTCTCTTCCATCTTCTGTCCATTTCATGTTGGTATTCTTGTAGTTTGTTGAGTTCATGCATCACTTCCCCTGGGTTCAAAACCATGAGAACTCCATTTGGACAGAATATTTTAATCATTGCTAGGTAAAGAAGCCTGAGATTTAAACCTCTTACTCTACACCTTTTGATACCCCCTTGAAAGACTGCTCCCTTATGCTGTGTTGTCATGGCATGGTCTCTATTGGCAAACACCCTACTGTCACCATATACTCATTTGCTTCCAAGTGTCTACAACAGGGACTGTGCTCTCTCTTTTGTTGCATAACAGTCAAAAGAAATTAGGATTAGGCTCAATGTTTAGGTCAATGTCTTTCCATTTGCCATGTTGTCCTATACTCTATCTCTAATTTGATGTCTTGTTTCAGCATACCAGTCCAACTATAGACTTAGCTTTTTTACACATCGAGCACAAGTCTTCCCTTCCACAAACTGAAGTAGCAATGACAATGAAGCTTTTACACCTTGGTTTGCCTCTTTAGTCCATTAAAACTGATTTTTCTTTGTCTGGGCTAGCTTTTACTGCTTTCAGCTTAATGTTTAACTAACATTTTTCTCAAACAGTCCGAGTGTTCTGACAAGTTAGAATCTATCTCCTATTGTCACTTTACCCTTTCATATAGTCCTTTCATTTCTGGCTCATTCTGCAGAGCTCATCAAATATAGCTTGCAGTAAAACTTCAGTATTTATCCATGAAGGCTGTATGGATTATGATGTTATTATATCAGTTTGATGGATTATCTCTACTGTTTTCCAAAACTGAGAGGTTTTCTTCATTTTTCATCATTGGCAAGGCAGAAAATGACTCGACTCTCATAGCATTAATGAATCATTAAACATTAACTTTGTACAACAGCTCGAAGACAGACATTTTAAATAGGTTTTAGCTCTAATGACTTGAGTGATACTTCCCAAACTCTCATATGGATAATACTATGTAGGACATTCAGATTTCAGAATATTGTAAGAATTTGTTCAATGAACTGAGTGGGACATTGAAATGCAAATGTTGTAATAATGTGATACTGTCAGGATGGCAAAATGAAAAGAAAAAAGTTCCACTTCCCTGCCAAATATAGACACATCCATTAATTAAATTCATGTTTCATAACAACCATTGTTCAAATACATCAAAATCAAATTGCCAAATAAGCTGCGTAACAATATGTTGGAGAGAGAATACATGAAGCACAAATAGGTATAATTACATACAAAGAAAAAGCATATAATGAGCTTGGAATTCATAAACACTGCTTACATCCCTAACATGGGCAGTATACTCACTGACTTGTACATGGTCATAACAGTGTGATTCATAACAGAACTGCACTCATTTTAGACCATGTATATACATTGTACCTTCTTGTACAACAGAGGTAAAGTAGGCACAGAACTCATCAACAGCCATATCACTTCAGAACATACCCCACTTTATCACTGTAAGACCAAGGGATATTCATAGTTAAAAGGATGGCTTGACATGATAAACAACTCTGACCCCTCCAGAAGATGACCTCCCCTGTGGTGCAATGCACATATGAAACATTCTTAACTCCATGCAAACATTCTGTAGCTTGAAGCTAAAGCCATATCTGCTGCTGGTCCATAATCAAAAACATGAGCAATTTATGTTTATCTTCATGCATACCTGAGGACTTGCATGCATTAGCATCTCATTAAGCATGAGGATCATTATGGTATTGGAGCCAGAATTGGGTACTGCTCAGTTCCATCATTTATTTTTCCTGATACCACATTTATTTGTAGGACTGTTTTTTATATGCAGTCTATTAATTAGAAATTGATATCAGTCTATGTATTTTAACATTGTTTACAAATTGTGTTCCTGTCAAACCTGAGCGTGTTGTCGAGGTGCATTATGCTGTGGCAGCACTAGATTTACAATTTAAATGGATACATCTATTTGATATTTTGTGAACTTAGTTTGCTCTTTTGCCTTACATAGTGTGTCAGCTCAACCATCTTATGTTACTGATGTTTTCTATGTTAATGAACTGCAGTTAGTGGGGTTACTCTGGCTGCCTTTATTTGCATGCATCTGCCATAGCTGTAATATTATGATTATTCTGATGAGCTTCTCTACATGGTCCTCACTTCAATGTGTTTTGTAAACTCTGCATGTCTGGTGTACATGAAAAAAATCCATATACCAGTCCTACATATTGTGGGTTATGTTGGGAAATGCCAGTAATAACGTTTTGGCATAGCAGGCTCACCAAATCAAAGTGACTGTGAAAAGTTATCAGACGTGAACAAGGCACCCCGTGAAATATCTGTCAGCAACTCTGTGTTGACCATATCTATAGTAGTGCTTGCATGCTGTTGACAGTTACATTATCTTTTGGTTAATTTAACTGACACTTAAATACTACTGTGGTTGTCACTTCTTCTCTTTTCCCTGCTGATTCTGTAACATGCCTGTACTTTTGTCTGCATCCATGAAACTGCATTTCAGTTTAGTGGCCTGATATGTGCTTCTTTAACACACAGAAATACAATTTGTTAACAGCTCTGAGACTGTCTGCTGTACTGACTAACTGCCAGTCAGATAGAGAAGCAGTAACAGCATTATGTGACCTACTTTTCTTATCCCTATACAGACTGACCTCAGGCGTTTAACACTTAAATATTTGTTTTGAATTACATCACATCCTCCTCAAAGTTATTTACAAATTACTTATTTTTCAAATCAAAGTTCAGAGAGAATGAAATATATTTATATATAATAAACTGTTACATAGAAGTGAAAAAACATAACTATTAGACCTCTGAACAAAGAAAATGTGATGAATTCAGCAGTACATTTTCTCACAATTTATAAACAAACTTGTCAACATCACATCACATGTGAAATCTCCATTGCATTATTAATCTGATCTGCACATCAAACTTTTCTTCTTCCAAATACTACCATGTTTTTCAGTGAATTCAGCAATTGCTTAGAAACCCTAAGTATATCAAGTAGCGGAACAGTCGATATGCAGTGAATACTGAATTAAACACTTTTTGAACTGATCCAGATTTGCAAATATAGAATTTATATGTAAAATAACATGAATTTTAATCAGATCAGAGAATGCTATGTCTTTTGAGGGAACATTCAAAATATAGCAAGGCCAACAAACAGGTTAATCTATTATATGATATTCTTAAAATTGGTTTAAAAATTTCCTCCAAATCTTCCAGTGATATGCAATCTCACATTACATGCTTAATGTCAGCCTAATTATGTTTGCATACTCCACAAAAAACTGAAATGGAAATGACATATGATTCTAATTTTTTTTAAGTATTATAAGCATTATGGCAGCATAAATTGTAGATATGTTAATTTCAGAAACATAAAAAAATTGCAGGGAAATTTCCAAATCTATGGCCAGTTGAAAACCACATTCTCACTTTTCAAGATATGGAACCAGTGTCAAGAGCTATTAACTTCTGAAAATTAAATGAGATTTATTATATTACTACATAAAGTAGGTATGATGTGATTTTGATGAATATTACTTAGCCATATGGAACATTTATTAAGCCAGTCTAGGCTAATAGCAATTCTCAGAAATAATTTAAGCATAACTGTCCTAAATAGATTAAGTATCATACTTTGGTTATTATAAAGACCTCATTTATTTAATGACACCTGGGTTGATCCTAATTTATTATTAATTATTAAATCTTATACACTCCAATCAGCTACATGTCTGAATTCTGATGAGACAAGCACTTAGAAAATTGAGTACTATATTCAGGTTATTTATGATCCATTGGCAAAATAAAATTTTTGTTACCTGTAACTGAGTATTATGGAGATTATAGTGTCCTACCTTTGAAAGATTCAAAAAGTGAAAGCCACACAGGAAACTATTTCTAGTCTAAAACATTCCTTAAATCCTTATCAGATAAACATAGTAATATGTATCCTACTTATGCAACAAACGATACTGTGCCAATATTCCTCTTACACTTAATGATTCCATGCACAGATAAATTATAACCCGATGACCACCACCAAACATTTAAAAGTACATCCAAACTTTACCATGATCTGAAACAGTAATGTTGTAGAATAGTTATTACTCCTCAAAGTACTATAAAGGAACTGTCTACAACAGTATTTTCCCTTAAGTAATAAATACACAAGTCAGAATCCACTTTCTTTAATATGAGACACTCACAAAAAAACAAAAATTAAACATTGAAATCTTCACTGCAGTTATGTATCTATAAAAACTTTCTTTCTTGCACACATTAGCACAAGGGCAGAATAGAGTATTGTTTGACCTGAGCTTACAGACTGTCTTATAGGTTCATAGGTTGTTACTAGGCTAAAGACCACTAGGACCATTACAAGCCTAGCCATGCATTTCAAACCATTTGGGTCCCCAGTATCATTCAGGGAGGGTGCATGCTAGTAGGCAGATAGCTAAGGATTTGTGTGGGGGTGGGCATCAGGGTAATACTTTTCTTATCGATGGCCTCTGTCCATAAGGGTCATGGAGCAAGACTAGTGGTAAATTTATTATTTCCTATGCAGTTGTCAAGGTTTTGTTTGAACAGGATCAGGGTTGAACTCTGTTTTACATGGATGGGTAACCTATTCCATAGTGTGGGGATCTTTTGGGACACATATCTGTTTCTCTAGCACATTCTGTTTTTGTCACAAGTTCAGATCCATGGATCTAGTGTTTCTGGCATTGTTTGTTTTGCACATGTGCAAATGATCCATCGTGGTTGTCTCTGAGGAAGGCCTGTAAGCCAGACAAAGATTAACTCTTAGCAGCCTGTAGGATACTGAATACATTGAGTGAGGCTTTAGCTGATCAGTGTAAGACAGGTTATTCATTCTCTGAATTCTGCTGGGGAGAAACCTTTGTGGGTGCTCCAAGTTGCAAGTGTGTGGATGGATACATGCTAAAGGGGGTATTGTATTTAATGATAGGTGTGATAAGGGCAGAGTAGACTGGTACTATAACTTCCTAGGACATGGATGCATTTTATGTTCATACTGTGGCATCATCCTTGGTAAAAATAGAATGTTGCTCAATGCAGGGCTCATACATATCTCTGACACATTCCATGAGATCTATTATGTCTATATTCATATAGACTAAAGAAGTATGTCTCAGGTCAATTACATCTACATGGACTATGATGGAATCATATTGGTACACGGGGTGCAGTAACTTGAGTATGTGCTTGATACTGTGAATCCTGGCTCCAGATAAGCAAATAACTGTTATATTATCCTTGTCTAAGTGGGGCATCTGTGTGTCACACAGTGGAGTCTACAAAGACAAGAATATTAGGTAAAGTGTATGCTTGCCTTACAGGCTTTGCAGTTGGGGGACTATTAGGTGTAGGCTTGTGTAAGATGTTTGGTGTTGCTTTTGTTGTGTGCTTTAGTGATTGCTGAGGAGCGGTGTTATCATTATGTGGCTTTGGAGGTCTGAGATTTGGGAAGGTCTCTTTTAAGTGCCTAGACATAAGACAATCTGTGTGTGTGTGTGTGTGTGTGTGGTGAACAGTATCGTGTGAGGGAGTGACGGCTATAGCATAAGTATTCCTGTCAGCTTCATTTTCATTTTCATGTGAGATTTCTGTCTCCAAGGAAGTTGTGTATTTACATCTCTGACATACCATGTTGTTTTCTTTAATAATTAACAAGTTGTCTGATAATATGAGAGAATTGCCACATTGCCTTAGGATGGATTCAGACTGCTAGGCAGCATGATACCCCCCTGTGAGACAGCTGGATGTGGACACATGGCAGTTTGGCATTATGGCTACATTGACAAATGTCTGTGGACAATTCCCTGTGGGAATAGAACATCCCCCTGCATCCTAACCGTATGTGGCAGACACAAACCCCATAGTTTTACACCCTGCACTCTCCCAGAAGCCAGCATGTGCCATCGTCAGTAGCACGTGGTCGGCACTTGATGCCATGGGGGCATGAAAGTGGTACTGTGAAATCAGTGTACTGTGGGCAGAGCCTTTATTAACACAACAGATAAAGTGATGTGTGTAGTGCTTGGTGTGTACTAGAACCAAATATATTCACAACTTGTAGAAATGTGCTACAGCACATAGGAAATCCTGCACATCACTGTAGTCACACATGTTGCAAGATGTGTTTTAGGTGATGCTCCCTTATAACTATAACCTTCCTATGTGGTGTCACAGGCATCCCCCTCAATAGTGACTCCCTCCAGTTGTATGTCAGGTTCTGTTCTTATTGTAGAACAAACTGAAGGTCAGAAAGCTGTACTGTAGGACATCCAAGTAATACTTTTAGTCGACGATGCCATGCCTCCACCTGGTTAATGGTCCATGGGAAGTCCATGTCAGACACATCAGACACATTCCAAAACTTCAGAGGGTAGGAAGATGGCAGATGTTGTTGTGCTGAATAGGGGGATGCATATTTCCTTGGTCGGCCACGCACATAATGATGGTCCAGAAAAATACCTACAGGCTTGGCACAGAGTCAGGTAAGGTAGCCACAATGTCCAGAAATGCAGGGACAACTTCATCCACCAGAAGGAATGCCAGTGCAATCAGCTTGCAGATGGCTATTGAGAATGCGGTGTCCATACCATACAAGGCCACACGGTGGTGATGATGGATCTGGCACCAAATGATCTGTGCAAAATGGAACAGGCATCCCTTCAGAATATTCTTAGGGAATGCCTTTCAGCTGGCACAGATTGCTGCCTTCTCAAAATCTGTCAAAATGTACCACGGTGTTGGGGTGCATCCCTGTTCTGCAGCCATACCCTTAAGTATGACCCACATATTGTTGTATGGAGATTCTAATTTCCATATCATTAGACAATACACCAGGGGGACAATTCATGCTGAGGTGGGGGTGTCAATAGATCCATGTAAAGTATACAGCTGACGGCAAATATCAGCATGTGTTGGGAAGGTGCCATCTCTGAGTATGATGTCTGACCTACAGAAATCCGCCAGATTTTGTGCTGTAGTTAGCAGAACCAAGGAATCTTTCCAATCCATATCTGACTGTCTGCGTAAGATAAAGCTGCCACTACTGAGTGGGTACTGGCTGACATCGATATATGAAAGTGTTGGGAGAGGTGTGGACAGAGATGCCCATGCCCTCTGCCATACCCTGGTGATGCTATGATGCAGGGTGGCACAGCAATGCATCTCCTGTAATACATTGTCATCCACTGTGCCAAAGACACACTGCATTACCAGACTAGACGTCATTGCTGTTTACTGCCCTCTGCTGTAGTTCTTCTCGCAGCACAGGCACCTGGGCAGTGGTTGCATCTGGTCTATGCTGGTGTGGCAGTGATTTATGCAGTACGTCCTCCTCATCCTGGTGGACAGTGATAGCATGTCCCCTGCAGGCCTTTATTCTCCGCTCCACACATGCCCAGTACCATTTGGAGAGGACTTCCCACTCTAATTGGCACAGGTATCCCTCCATTACAAGCACTGGTTTGCCTCAGTGGCAGGGCACTGTCCAATATCTGTTGCCAAGCTGACCTGGTATACGGACTCCATCGTGGCAACACTACTTGTGGTTGGCCTCTCAGCATCAATCAAATCCAATGTAGCAGGGCAGAGTACGTTAACAATACTTAAGTATAGGCCACTATGAGACTATGGTTATGCTGCAGTACACTGACTTGTTTGGTGTACCCTTCTGAATAGGAGCTGTCTGCCACAATGGTCTTTTGTAGCAGTATACACACCACCCTGCTCATACTACTGTTCCTTCTAGGGATTCTCTACATTCATTTCACTCAGCCGTGGAATTGATGTCTGACTGTAGTCCTGTAGGTGTCGATCCAGCTTGCTTTTACACCACTGGGTCTACTTGTACTACACAGGTCCCCTTTAACTCCCAGCTATCGAAGCTGACCAACCAGAGTGTGGTGCACAGCCTCAGTTTCAGAGACAGACATTACTTATGGATGTTCACCTGTGTAGCACCCTTTTCTGCCTACATGCCTCTGCATGTGTGTGTACCCTGTCTGCAACAACCATAGGATCAGTTAGGCTACCCCCACGTAACACACATGTTGCTTCAGAAGTATACGATCAGTTGTTGACAGTAAGGTGGGTTTATATTCCTATGTGTCTGACATGTGCTTTCCCTCCCCTATGTGCCAGTGTTCTCTTCTACAGTGGTTGCTTCTGTACCATTAGTTAGGTAGTCATTAATTGCCAGGGTTGTCCTTTTCACACCTGCCACAGGTGTATGGGCATGTCATGTATAAGGGGTAGTGCAGCAGTGGTGACACTATTTTCATCATGCACTTGGTATTATGGGAATATGTCTTACTAACGACTGCCTGTTGTTGTCTGTATGTAGGTAGGTCTGAGTTGTGCTTCTGGATTTCCTTTACCTGTGGATTACATGTGGATAACTGTTATAGGTATATCAGTAAGTAGTGTACATAATATACATCAATGGCTGTGGTGAATACATATTTTAACAAGAGGGAGGAGCATAGAGTGACATACAAAAGTGGAGGACGATGCACACAGGTGGATTATATCTTATGAAGGAGGGCTAGATTGAAGGAGATTGGAGACTGTAAAGTGGTGACCGGAGAAAGTGTAGTTAGGCAGCATAGGATGGTGGTTTGTAGGATGATGTTGGTGATCAAGAAGAGGAGGAGGAGTGCAAGGGCAGCACCAAGGATCAAATGGTGGAAATTGAAAAAGGGTAATTGTGAGGTGGAGTTCAGGGATGAGTTAAGACAGGCACTGGGTGGCAGTGAAGAGTTACCGAATAGCTGGGTAACTACAGCAGAGCTAGTAAGGGAGATGGCTAGAAAGGTGCTTGGTATCACATCTGGACAGAGGAAGGACGACAAGGAGACATGGTGGTGGAATGAGGAAGTACATGAGAGTATACAGAGAAAGAGGTTGGCAAAGAAGAAGTGGGATTGTCAGAGAGATGAAGAAAGTAGACAGGAGTATAAGGAGACGAGGTGCATGGCAAAGAGAGAGGTGGTGAAGGCTAAGGATAAGGCATATGAAGAGTTGTATGAAAGGTTGAACACTAAGGAGGGAGAAAAGGACCTGTACCGACTGGCTAGACAGAGGGACTGAGCTAGGAAAGATGTGCAGCAGGTAAAGGTGATAAAGGACAATGAGGGAAACATACTCACAAGCAATGAGTGTGTGTTGAGGAGATGGAAAGAGTACTTTGAGGGGTTGATGAATGAAGAGAATGAGAGGGAGAGAAGGTTGGATAATGTGGGGAGAGTGAATCATATAGTACAATGGATTAGCAAGGAGGAAGTAAGGATAGCTATGAAGAGGATGAAGAATGGAAAGGCTCTTGGCCCAGATGGCATACCTGTGGATGCATGGAGGTGTTTAGGTGAAATGGCAGTGGAGTTTTTAACCAGATTGTTTAATGAAATCTTGGAAAGTGAGAGGATGCCTGAGGAATGGAGAAAAAGTGTTTTGGTACCAATTTTTAAGAATAAGGGTGATGTGCAGAGCTGTAGTAACTACAGAGGGATTAAATTGATCAGTCACAGCATGAAGTTATGGGAAAGAGTAGTGGAGGCAAGGTTAAGAAGGGACGTGATGATTAGTGATCAGCAGTATGGCTTCATGTTGGGAAAGAGGACTACAGAGGCAATGTTTGCTCAGAGTGTTGATGGAGAAGTACAGAGAATGTCAGGAGGAGTTGCATTGTGTTTTTGTAGACTTAGAGAAAGCATATGACAGGGTGCCTAGAGAGGAGTTGTGGTATTGTATGAGGAAGTCAAGGGTGTCAGAGAAGTATGTAAGAGTGGTACAGGATATGTACGAGGGTAGTGTGACAGCAGTGAGGTCGTTCGCTGATTCAGTATAAACCCGTTTATTAGCCATCTTCAAGACAGAACCTTCCAAGGAAAACTTGCCAATTTTAAAATTTCCATCTTATAACACAACTACTGGAATACACAAGCCTCTGTTCTTGGTCATTTTGTTTGCGCAGTGTTTATTACTACACTACCTATTGCTAATCCAAGCACAATCATTCTACAATATACAGATGTTTCAGCCCCAACTAAATATGACATACAGAAAGACTTAGTTAAAATAATGTTACGGCTTCAAATTATCTCATCATAAACAAAACTAAAGCAAAAAGCATATTTATTTTATTTATTTTGAATGTGTTAACTAGACTAGAGGACTGATCTCCTTGGACCTAGTTCAGTCTTATCCCGAAGTAAAGACAATAGAAACATGACATTATATACAGAACAAATGACAAAATACAATATATGCATATATCATATACAAAAGTTAATATCATAGTTGTCCTGATGGTATAAAGCCAATACATAAATGAAATGATATACAGATTGACTGACAAAACTCACTATATACATACATTATATATGTTAGATCAGGTATCATTTAAATGTACAAAAATACAGTATTCTCTTTGCATCAGTCTAGAAGTGCAGCCATATTAACTCAGGCTTCAAAGTTCGCATACAGTTTTAATGAATGTGCTTTCAATCAGTGAAAATAACCTTCAGTCAAAAATATTGATAATAATGAAATATGCTTTACATTTGAGTACAAACACATTTTGTTTGTACGCTACAAAGCTTGGGAAACAAGATTACAGAGGTGTGTACAAATTTACAGGTTCATGATATTATTAGGAAATACTTCAGATGCAGTTTGTTAAGTTAGTTCATTTGGACTGATATGCAGAAAGTCATGGCAGTGCAGTCCTCAGAAGGCAGTACAGACTCAGGTATGAGTGCAGAAATCAGGTAAAATATCCAGCATTTCAGAATATTAATTATAATATTCAGGAGGAAAGGAATATAAATAATATGAATGCAGAAAACTATTTCAGTTTATCAGCACTGTATCTGAAAACTGTAATTTTGACATCTGTATGTAATAAAGCATACTTAATTATAGTGTGCACAGACTTTATTCTGAAAAGTACAGGAATATTTGGCCCATAAAGGTGAGACTGGCACCTGTTCAGCACTAATTAACAGATAAAAACATTCATTCCAGTCTCATTTCAGTTTTACCCATTGATTCCAGTTAATTACAGTATGCTACAGCTCTATATTATAACCTCAAAGATACACAATTACAAATATCCATTCATCGATACATAATTGTCGAATGTCCTCTTCACCGAACATCCACATTATCGATTTCTTTCCGATGGAAAGAAATCGGTAGTCCAGCAACCCACAACACAATATCACAAACGCTATTAAGTGGAGAGCTTTGCCCCCCCACACCCCCTCTAACTAAATATAACAACTCCAAGATTGCACTACAGTAGGGAAAAGGGCAGGTTTAAAATAACGGCCAACCGATTTCTTTCCCTTGGAAAGAAATCGATGATGTGGCCGTTCACTCAAGAGGAAGTTCGACACTTATGTGTCGATTAAAAGGTATTTGTGATTTTGTACCTTCGAATATCTAATATAGACCCTGTCCTACAGTCATAGCAAATCTTTCAATATACATTGGTGAAATCAGAGCTGAAAGAGTCACAAGCAAAAGCAGATGTAAAGCAAGCTATGTAGAGGGAAGAAAGATAGGAAGAGCTTACGTTATATGACCAGAGACACAGCAGCTGTATTTTCCTAGGGTTTTGAAATGCGTTTTTATTTAAGAGGAATGATATTTAAGAAAAGAAGGGAGATATTCCCAAAGTTTGGACCAAGGACTGGGAAAGCATGGTCTATACAGTGAAACCTACTTTGGGGTAAGGTTGGGGGTGGAGGAGAAGACATGAGTGGTTAAGATTTCTAAGGCTGTATGTTGGTGCATCTCTCAATAATGCAATGAGACGATAATCCTAGGTGATATTAATTCCGAATGGCAGATTATTGCCAGAAAATATCCATCAACTAGTCTAAATCTATTTGGATCGATTCAAATTATTTCCTCCCCCACATGTTATAACTATCCCCAAAACAGTGCTCAAGTCTCGACTAGATATTTGTGTCCGATTCCACTATGTCTCCAGTGGCACCCTTTCTCATTCCCTCAGTGATCACCTCCCTGTATGTGCAGAATGACTCAATACTCATTACATCAAACTTTTACTTAGAACTTCCCATAACCTCTTTGATTTTAACATCAATACATTTAACAGCATTCGAAGCTCATTTAACTGGTCTATCCTGAAAAATATTCCACTCAGCAAAGCTGTACACAAATTTAACTCCCTTTTCCTGAAAACCCCCAATAGTCTGTCTCCAACTAGAACAAAAAGAATAAAGAATAACCATAATCCTTGGTTATTCACTCAAAGCAGACACCTAAAATATGAAAGAGATAAGGCTTGGAAACAATGGTTGAAATGCAGATCTCCCTAAAACACTGAAGAACTATGCAACCATACTAAAAGACAGATTCTCGGAAACAAGAAAATCTGTTTCAGTAACCATGTACCAAATAAATATTCTAACCCTAACAATTATTGGTCTACTATTAATAATATACTCCACCCAAGAACATCCAACACTCCTAATACTGCCCCAAATAACACTCCCTCTGAAGTAGCTGATCAATTTAACACACATTTTGTAGAAAGCATTAAAGCCCTTACTACAGATTTTCCATCCAACAATCCTGACATGCCTTTTCATTAGACAGAAAACTCTTATATATTACCCTAAAACCCATACCAACCTCCTACATCAGATTGCTGCTACTTAAACTGAAACCCTATTCTCCTTCAGAAGATAATCTCCCAGCAGAATACCTCATGTTGGTTGCCAGTTCCATAGTCTATCACGTGTCTCTTCTAATTAGCAAATCTATCAAGGAATCATGCATTCCTGCTCTATGGAAAAAATTCTTCACTATCCCCCTACATAAAGGAGGAACCTCATCTTATATAACCAATTTTAGACTGATAATCATATTATCCCCTTTGTAAAAAAGTCTGGTGAAGTACATTCACAAGCAACATCTTCAATATATTCTTCAGGAAAAGCTTCTGACCCTGACACAGCCTGGTTTTAGACCCACCCACAGTAATACAATGGCCTTATTAACTTTCACAGATGTTATTAACAAAGCCAAAGACAAAGGGAAACTTGTTTCCTTTGATTCCTTAATCCCTCAATCATTTGATCTAGTCTCTCACCAAAAATTCCCCTACCAGCTGTCTTCCCTCATGCTATCACAACCCACATTACTATTATTTAAAAACTACTTAACCAATAGATACCAGTCTGTTAAATGGCTCTGCGCCTTTTCACCCTTCCTTCCTGCCAATACTGGTGTGTCACAGGGCTCCATTTTCGGCCCTCTATTCTTTATTATATTTATTAACAATTAGCAAACTTCCATCATACAATATGCTGATGATTCTACTGTAATATGCAGCTTAGATAACCTCATACATTGTCAGTGAATTACTCAAGAAGCCCTTAACTCTGTTGAAAGGTGGCTACAGGATAATCATTCACTAGTGATCCTAAAAATATAAATCTATGTTTTTCCCAAAATCCCGTTTCTATAAAAAAAGAAAAACTTTAATAAAATTTCTTTCTTAAATAATACCATGATTAAAGTTACCCCACATACCAAACTACTTGGCATGGCAATTGTCAATAGTCTTACATTGATTTTACATAGCCACAACAGTAGCAAGAAAACCCAGCAAATAATAGGTACCCTACACAGACTCCGATATTCGAGGTTTTGAATTTTGCACTTCTAAACTTTCGCTATTATGTGGATTCGGCTTCTTGGGCTCAAAATACTGAAATTTGACATTTCAGTATTTCGAGCTTCTGAAGGGAACCCATATAGATATATATATATATATATATATACACACACACACACACATATATATATATATATATATATATATATATATATATATATATATATATAAAATATAAATGTGTGTGCGCCTGTATTTATATATATTTATTAAGATGTATTTCTATACCTGTCTTTCTCTCTCTCTCTCTCTCTCTATATATATATATAGATATAGATATATAGATATATAGATACACACAGATAAATATAAAATTTCTTTATAGGGTACGGTGGATTTATTTCCTTTTACATGATGGGGAGTCATGCATGTGGCACATTATGCACTTATGTATTTTATAAGAATAAACATTCTACTTTTACTTCATTTAACAGAGCATGGGAAGTGTACTCTGCAGTCAACAGCACATGGAAGTATGGCGTATTTAAGGCTTCAATCTGTTCAAAGTAAAATGGTATATCTTACTCAGTCTATATGTCATGTTAATATGTTTTAATGTGTGTTGCTGACAGAAAAGACAAAAGAACGGTGGCACGGTGCACTATATTATACCAGTTCACAATTTTTAAGATGGGTGCTTCTTGCAATATGAAGGAGGGTTAAAGGAAGAGTCACTGAGTGGTTCTGCATTTAGAAATTATACCTCTTATTCCCAAACAGTGAGACTGCTATTACAATCTGTAACACAGAGGATGTGAAAGAGAGAAAGTGCATAGAAGAAAGTCACTGATCTAAAAAAGAACACTACAGCTTAGAAAGGAACAAAGTAACATTATACATGGTAATGAATGTGGTAAAGAAACATTTTGTATTGTACATTGTGTTTGGTAAGGAATGGAATCACCCTTTCACATTATGTATTAAGTTAGATATTCAAATGTATTAGTTGTATGATTACGGGGGGGTTTCGAAAAGGTTTTGCATTACAAATGGTACAGAATGCGTGTGCCATGTGTGTGCAATGAATTAATTACTGTACTGTCTAGATGGTACTAAAAGTTATTATATCATATATACATAGCTCTTAACATGACAGTTTTAGTTGAGAAATCATAAATTCACCCCCAGTCTGACCCCCACATCTTTGACTGACAGAAGCCAAGTGTAAGTTAACAAATCCGAAACCAACATATCTCCCTATGCACACAGCCCTTGCCTACCTCTTTACTAACCTACCCTCACCATATAGGTGTCTAATGCACTCGAGGACAACACTGGGTTGGGCTGCATGGCTAGGTTTAAAAAGACTTTGGTGTTTAATAGCCTAGTACAAACCTGTAAACCTATGAATGGGGAGACAAAATCATAAGGAAAGGGAGGCTGCTGCAACTGGGTCCTCATGGCACATGTCTTTACATAACAAGCCCTGCTGTTTTACAAAATCTCACTTCGACAATATTCATATGTGCAACATCTATATTATATGTCATGGAAAAGGACATGTTAATAATAGATCCTAGAATAAAAATGCACATTCTTGGCAGAGGCACTTGTGTCTGAACTAGAAAAATAAGTAGTGCAGGATCCTTTAAAGATGGAAACAGTCCTACCACAGTGTTAGGTCCTGTGGCAGATGAAAGTAACAATTCATAAAATGCAAAAGCTAATCTGTCATGCAAAAGGCATAGATATCCAGTGCACTCTTATGCAACATACCCAGAATTTTCACACACGGGGCACATGGGAAGAACAAAAAAATGTTATGTAAAAGAAAAATACTTATACCAGACAAACTATGAAAAATTGTAATAAGACCTTGCAGCAACACCATATGAACTACATAAGCTGACAATTTAGGGCACTTTACATGTGCTGAGAATAAGAATATAGATAAACATCAAAGACTGAAGCAATACAACCTTCTTGAAGTTTAACTGTATGCTGATGTAGGAATGCAATTCATTCCTGTCCAGGTATTAGCAACTCTAAACATCTGGCAAAATTAAAAAAAGAAGGAATCTCTTTGTGTTGATGACTTTCTACTTTTGCACTGGCAGGAGAATTAAATGCTATTTCTATTTCAGGTTGTACTATTATACAACACAATTATCTAAGCCTAGCACACGTGCTCTCGTTCCATTCCAAAAAAAGAATTAAAGACGTTGATACTGCATTCATAGCAGTAGAGGACACCTCACACAGCATGATAAGCAGCTCACTGAACAATTCGGGTAGATTTTCAGAAAGCACCCTAAAAAGTGATGCAACCATGGTCAATGCACTGGCAGCCACTTGTCGCCAGTTTGTGAGTACTGATGCTGACATTAATGAAATGATTGTAACTATGATTTTTCTGAGTGCAATGCATAAGGTGGAGCTCTTTAGTACCAGTTTTATATGCATCCATAGTGTATTCCTTCACTTGACTGACAGCCATTCCAGTTTAAGTAAGGATGATTCCCCAACACATTTTACTACCCATTAAGAATTATAGTCATTCAATTTTGAAAGACTACCTCTACATACCCCCACAGGGTATTTAAGGCATGTGCTAATAACTGTTATGTTTATATTGGTACTGGTGACAATGCATTGTATAACTGCTTACTCTCAACCTTGTGGGTACTGAATACCTCTAACCTCATGAAAACTCTTGGATTTAATCATTCTTTCATTATCTTTTCATTTGTTTCGTATGTGTAATGCACAGCAGAATAGTAAATAATCCTAATGTCTTCCTTTATGGTTCTTTTTCTAAAGTACAAATCTTTTATAAAGTGACAACCCTTATTATTTCATCCAGTCATCTTGAACACCTATATTGATTGTGTGCTTCTGCTTGAGGGCGCATCATTTTTTTCTATATTTTATCTCTTAACTTAATTAAATATATTGTTCTTATCAAAATGTCTCCCACTAACCTTGAGTCCATAGGTCCTTTTGTTGAATATTTTTTTTTCAATTTTTTTACATTCAAGCAATTTTTCCCTTTTAAAACTTGCCAGATTCCTTATGCTGCTCTTCCATTAAATGCTTTTGCCAAAATTAATTTTACACAATGACTGTTTTACTTTCATATAGTCTGTTATTAATCTTTTTGTACAATGGTTTAGATTTCATTTTAGTACAATTATCTATAAGTAATTTAATCTTTCTTATCCCATGATCACTGCAAACAAAAGTGGTAAAAGTAATAATGAACTCCTGAGGAACACAAACACTATCCAGTATGTTCTGTTCTGTGGTAACTTTGCTTACAGTATGCAACATTTTTTCCCCTGTATATAAGTTGTAAACATTTTCTTTATTAATATTGTAGAATCAATATTACTCCAGTCTGCATGTAGTAAATTTAAGTTCTCTGGTATTATAATTCTTTTATTTCAGTGCTTCAGGAAAGAAAATTTTCATATCCTCTAAATCATTAGCACTTGACTTAGATAGGTTATAAACTCCCCCAAAAGCATTCTGATTTATGGTTGTCTTTATTGTCACACTTATGCAATCAATAATACCTGTGTTATCCTGAAAGATGCAAGAGTCAGAGATCTCATAATAAACTGTAATCCCAATAACAACACCTCCACTTTATGTTGTTTTATGAGTTGTATTACTTTGTTAATATTTTAATGCATGCTGCATTTTCTAACTTCTTGTGTGTCATGTACTTACAGTGAATTACTTCACCTGGGCCGAGTCTGAAAATGATTAGTTTTGCTTAGTGCAAGTGCACTATCCTGGTAAACAAACATAAGGTAAATAAGTGCAAACATTTCTACCCTGACAAAACTGGTTCCTAATCATTATTTTTAGCCATGTTTGACACATGATAAAAGCAACAATCTTTTGTGAACACTGCAAAGTTTCCAAGAAAGAATGAATGAATGAATGAATAAATAAATAAACCCTTACCAATGCTATTTGAATTAACAACCAATACAAATAAATCAGAGTTTGCTATCTTTGAACTGTTTAAAATCCTGTCTTTTGTTAGTGAATTATTGTAATAGATCTGTTGAATAAATTTTCATCCCTTGCCTTGATAAGTGGATACCATCATGTCTAAATAAATGTGAGCCCAAAACTGGCTTGGATGCTGTAGGAATTCATACATTTCAAAATTGGCCATTTTATCATGTAGGTGCTTTTATTATTCACACTTACCTGACTACCTTTCTTTATGTGAGTTCTACAAAAATGGGTCATAACACCTGCACAAGTTATGTTGTTTAAGAAGGTTGTAAGTTTCTAACTTAGAGTCAGTGAGTCCTTAAAGACGAGATCATTTAACCTGAAGAAAAAATACCTTCATACTTCATTTCCTTTAGGCATCTTAAGCCCCTACTCATGTTCTCAGTTTTATCCTGTCTTCAAATATGAGTATTAGTTAATTTTATAATCGGACCGTCAGTTATTAATAAATCATTTCTTACCTGATCTGAAAAAAATTGCACCTGTAATTCAATAATGTCAGCTTTGTCATTTATTAAAAAAAACTCTTTGTCACCATTACTCTTATTAATTTCACCCTTATCACTTACATCATTTGCAAGCATAATATCATATACATAACAAAATAAATCATCAATTACATACTTCAAAAGATGGAAAAGTTTATATTGCCTAATGTTTCTGAGTATCTGAAATATTCAGTGCCTCACACAGTACATTGATCATGGAAAAAGTATATCGACATCCATTCACTTCAGTAGAAGGATTGGAGCTATTATAACCACAGTGGAAAAGTACTGCTAAGCCATCCATGTGTTTGCTTGTGTATGGGTGTATATGTGTTTATATATATTATATTATATATCTGTAGGGCACCTTTGCATCTCCCTGGATGTGTGTGTGTGTTAGAAGGTGTATGTGTCACCATGATGCATGGGCTGCTAGGGGGTAACACATGCATGGTTAAGTCTAGCATTACAGTGGTTGATTCAGAGACATGATAATGAGTTGGTAATGAGCTTTTGCTCAATGTGGTTTTCTCATATCTCTGAAACACAGATTATCATCATTGCACTGTTGGACAGTATGATATTGCCAAATTAGCACTGACTGTGATAATCTTTCTAAATCCTGGGGATAGTTAAACTGGCCAAAAATCTATTAAACAGTCTTGTTTTAATAATGCATACATTAAGTCAACGTATGCCATTAAATATAGAGTTTAGGATTTATTGCCACTTAATATGTCTGAACTGATTAAGTTGTAAAGTTTTAACTACAGACATGTAAACACAGTGTTGCGGTTGTTTAAAGAAAGCATATCAAGGTTATAACAAGTTTTTTGATTCTCTATGGCATAAAAAAATAATTTAAACTAGAAAACAAAATCAGTAACATAAAATATCAATAGTAAAGCAGAATATAAACTATGTACAATCATTTAAAAAGAGATGATATGTAGACAAAAATAGACCAAAGGTTCTCTTCAACTGGTTGTTTTTCTTTTGAGCACAAGCCTTTTAAGACTACATGGAAATCAAAAAGTTTACATTAGTTGACTATCTGGCTATCATCATCAGGTTATTCTGAGAGTGGCTGCGTAACTGCACATTTAGTAATTCTGTTGATAACGCTCAGATACTGAAGTGTAACAGGAACTGTGAGAACCTTTCTCTCCCTTCAATGTTTTTCTTCTCTCCTGTTCCCCATGAGTGCTCACTTGCAATGTACTTTTCTAGGGCGAGAGTAGATTTACTCTAGCATACTGCTAGTGCTGAGACCTTATCAAATGTTAAGTTTCATGCTCAGCTTTTTGCTCTTAATGATTAATTAATAGGCTAATTCTCATTTTGCTATGTCTAACGGACCCTAGCTCTATATTCAGTTTATTGTAATGCGATTAATGTGTACCTATGAATGTGACTTCATATTGTGCTGGGGCATTTTTTTGGCAACATGCATAATAAGTCAGTTAATAAAACATTCAGCTGTTACAATGTGATGTTTACTCACTGAACAAGAACAGAGACTAAAACATACCTTTTCATAATGACCAGCCATTAATTTGTAATTATTTAACATTTTAAAAGATGAAAATAAGTAATATCAGGGTTTGAAATTGAATGACAGGTATCCTGAAAAGGAATAGAAAGCAGGCAATATAATTCTGAAAAATACTTTTACCTTAATTCTCAAATGTATTAGTGCATCATAATGGATACATTGCATTTAATATTTTTATTTCATTTTTATTAGACTCGGTCATTATTTGGATAAGCCCATTAGGCTTTCTTTTCAAGGGTGACTCAGAAGTGCTATCTGGTTAAATGAGTTGCTTGTTATAGCACTGTCTACAACTGGATATTGGGAGATTCAAAGCTTTGACTCAGGAATGAACATCATCATTTGTTGATGACATAACCATCTGTATGACAATGCCAGAATACCATCATGTGGTAAGGCTAACCAGGTGTATGTGTTTGTTTTATCAAGTATCAAAGATAGCAGGATGGCACCTGGATGTTTGTGCAATCTGTTTTAATTTTAATGCGATTCTGCCAAATAAAATGGATAAAATGGCAATAATTAAGACAGACGGATTTGAATATGAAATTCAGTTTTTACTAGCTGATAATTCTGTAACATATACAAGTGATTATGACTGACATATAATCATTACCATTATTTTATTATAATTATTGCATATCTAATATAAGCAGGAAAAACAGATTGTTTAAACACTGAATAAAACAAACTGTTCAGAGTATAAACAGTAAATATGAGAAGAAATGCACTTTTGGTTGTCTAAAATGTCAAATTATATAAATAACAGTTTTTACCAGCAGATGTTCAAAATTATGGAACTATTTTAGTTTTTCCCTGAGAAAGAATGGAAACACAATGTTCTTTGTCCATTCCCCCCCTTAAATAATTACACCAAACACATAAAGACATTTGACGATCTTTATTAAACTCTATTATACAATGAAATTTATACACATAAAACCAACATTAGTTATCTTCCTCAGCAATGATAATCTCAGGGCAGCATCACCACTCATCCTGGATGAATTTACCTCAGGGCAGTGTACCTACACACCCTGATACCTTCTCCACAGGGGCAGTGTACCTACTCACCCACATAAAGAGGCAGCGTACCTACTCATCTCACCTCCATACCAAACCATTAACCAATAACCACCTTCTTTGGAGGGGGAACAGAAGAGGACAATCCTGTCCTTCTCCACCTCAAATTGCCCACATCTTCCATCCATAGACAAAAAAGGAAGGGTGGGAGAGCCACCAACTCACGCCAAATGTGCCTACTTCCTTTAATCCCTAACACTTAATCCTGTCAGAAGTCCCTCCTTCCCCTACCTTACTTCCTTTTACATCTCCCTCTCTCTCTAACCCTTTCACCACCACACACCCACTATCCTGTCCAGCTACAATCCTCACCTTAATTTCTACGTCTTTACCCTCCCTACACCCCTTTTCCCCCTTATTCACGGGACTGGGACAACTTAGTTTGTCCCAAACTACATTTGCCCCGTCCACCCTTTAAATAACCACACCAAACACATAAAGACATTTGACAACCTTTATTAAACTCTATTATACAATGAACTTTATACACATAAAACCAACATTAGTTATCTTCCTCAGCAACGATGATCTCAGGGCAGCGTCACCACTCACCCTGGACGAATTTACCTCAGGGCAGTGTACCTACTCACCCTGATACCTCCTTCACCGGGTCAGTGTACCTACTCACCCACATAAAGAGGCAGCATACCTACTCACCTCACCTCCATACCAAACCATTGACCAATAGCCACCTTCTTTAGAAGGGGAACAGAAGAGGACAATCCTGTCCCTCTTCTCTGCCACCAGCCTGATCCCAGTCTGTTCCCCCTCCTAAACCCTAGCCACAATCATATCCTCTAAAAAGAGTTTCAGATGCAAATTAAAATGATCCAGTCCTATGTCATTAAGGTGTACTCCATCCGTTCAATATCAAGACTCCTCTCCATCCCCAAAATCTCTGTGGTCAATGGTATGCATCCCCCAAAATCCTTAATTGCCTAGCCAGCCTTTGATTAACACACCTTCTGACCCTTTCAATCACCCTATAACTAAATGCAGCCCTCCAACACAAATGAGGAACCAACTCTGACCACACAATTTCTATACCCGGGTACAATGCCTGTAATCTCATCAAATCCTGCAGAATAATGTCCTCTAATTGTTTTTTAGAAACAATGCCCAAGTCATTGCCCCCTAAATGAATGACTAGTATACAAGGACAACCCTCCTTCAGTTTAGCCCTCTCAAATTCATGCAACAACCCATCCCACCTAAGACCCCTAACATCATGCCAAGCCACTGACCACCCTAAATGTGATAAACCCAAATTTACCCCATCATCCCTAACTAAAGCGCGCTTCTCTGCCCAGTGGATGTACAAATGCCCCAAGATAATAATGTGCTTCCCTAAAAGAAAAGAAGAAAATATAAATAATCAGACCACAACTTATCTAATATAAGACAAAAATACATTTGAAGACCACCTCCCCATTCCTTTAATCAATTCAATGGAACTACCCTCTCAAGCTAAATCTGAAGCCCTACCTATCCTGAACGAGTGAGCTGAAAACCTCTCCGCCAAAAATCCCATGCAACGTAAAACCCTCCTCATCAAAGTTATGAATCTTCTACTCGACACCACCTTCCCATCCACTGAACAAAAAATCAACTGATCCACACTCCCCTTCCACCTCTTCATAAATTCTTTTGCCCACATTACTGGACAAAGGCAAGAATTCTTGTCAGTTTTAAGCACCACCAATCAGCCCCTACCCAATTGATCTGTCTTACTCCTCAATGCAATAGTAACCTCTCCCTCACCTATAATGACATCCTTCCAACATAACGAGCCTAACAACTCTGAAATATGGAAAGTGCCAAAATATAACCATGTACATAACACACCCCACAGAAAGTAATCCGGAGATCCCTTTTGCAACAAACCTAACCCTTTCAACAAAACTTTCAATACATCCCTTGTAAGCGGCCATTGAATATCCCTATGTTCCACTACCACTCTCCTCCCAACCCCTCA
This sequence comes from Protopterus annectens, assembly GCF_019279795.1. Lineage (NCBI taxonomy): Eukaryota > Metazoa > Chordata > Ceratodontiformes > Protopteridae > Protopterus > Protopterus annectens. The sequence continues at coordinate 488,915,943 of NC_056750.1, read as the reverse complement.
ACATACGTCCTAAGTCCAAGAATTAGTGAAATCCTTCAACCCCGCTACCTTAGTGAAAATGCTAATTGCAACCAAATCCACCTTAACCATCTGCAAAGCCTTGCCTAACCCCCAAGCATGAGCTTCATATCACAGTAGTAATTCCTCCAACCATACCCCTCCCTCTTCTGGCAGCTGCAAAATAAACTGTTTAAAATCAGAAAGAGCCCTACCATACGCCTTCCTAGTAGAAGGGGCCCAGGAATGCCAAACCAACTGCCTGGCTACATTGACCTAAGATTCCAGACCTCCTTTGGCAGGATTTCTGGTACCTCCTCCGCCCATGGTACCAAGCCTTGAAACCTTCAAAACTGAAATCGGGACAAGCTAACAGCAATCTCATTCCTTACGTCAGGCACATGCACTCCTGTAAAAGAAAAATTATTAAGAGGCTCTCCAAAACCAATTTATGTAATACCAACAATAACAAACCCAACTAGGCCATCTTCTTTTGCAATACCCTCACTTCAGCCATATTGCCAGAGTGAAAAACTACACATTTGCCCCTCAATTGCTCCTTCCATATCACAGAAGCTGCCCATATAGGCATCAACTCTAGAAAGACCACATCCCACTTCCATACCTCCTCCCAATCCCAAAGCCATTCAGCCACAAACCACCGACCCCCAAAATAGGCCCCCATGCCAGCACCCCCAGCTGCGTCCGTAAACAGCTGAAGTTCATCCTGCCCCACCCAGTCTGCCAAAAAGATAACCCATTAAATAGTTGCAAAAACCCATTCCACAAGACCAAGTCCTCCCGCACCAGTTGGGTTACCCTAACCCAATGGTGTTTGCTCTGACCCACTTTCAGCAAATACGCCACTGACCTGCAAAAAGCTCGCCCTGGGTGCACCGCTTGACAGGAAAAATTCAAAAGCCCAAGCAACTCCATAACTGAATGAATCAGAATCTTATCCTTACCCAACACCGAACATATCACCGACCTAAGTCTCTCTATTTTATTCTCGGGTAAACAAAACAGTCCTCGCTCCACATCAACTATTAATCCAAGAAATTCTAATGCTCTTGCCAGACCCTCCATCTTATGCTGAGCCAATGGTACCCCTAACTCCTCACACATAATCATAAACTCCCGCAACCCCTCCAGTGCTCCTACCCTTCCTTCGCCCACCAACAAAAAATTGTCTAAATAATGCACTGCCTTTTGAGTTCCTACACTCTGCTGCCAAATCCAATGCAATACTGTACTGAACTTTTCAAAAGTCGCACATGCCACTGAACAACCCATAGGCATAGCTTTATCAAAGTAGTACTTATTTCCTACCTGCATCCCCAGTAGTGGCCAATCCTCACTCCTAATAGGCAACAATCGAAAAGCCAACTCAATGTCGACCTTAATCAACCATGGCTCCCTAAATTCCCTAATCACTTTCACTGCATCATCTAAGGAAGTGTAATGCACCCTAACCTCCTCTTCTGCAATAAAATCATTTACTGAATTCCCTTCTGGATATGACAAGTGATGTATCACTCTGAATCCCCCCTCTCGCTTCTTCGGCACCAACCCCAAAGGTGACACCCTGTAAGTACTAAAAGGCGGACTGTCAAAAGGACACAATGACCGCCCCACCCAACACTCTTTCTCCAGTAAAACCTCCAAGATGTCCTCTTTACCTTGAACAGATTGTAAATTCTTTCAACCCCCCCACCCCCTCCCATGGTGGACTTAATAGGAAACCCCCCTTGAAATCCTTGTATTATCTCCTCTTTGATGGCCAGACCCAGAAAACCAATGAAGCATACCCCAGAGAACCTCCACCTTAATGGGGAATAGCAACCCTTCCTCTATTGCCTCTAAAAAACCCGAGTCCAAATCTCTGGGACCCACAAACTTACCCCTCCCCCAGACCGGTTGAAAGCCTTGCCCACCAAATCCACCCTCACAACCCATAACATTAAAGTTCTAAATTGACAAATCTTGCCGACCACAGCCAATGGCTGAATGACCCCCTCCACATCTTGAACAAATGTGTGCAGATTTGCACCCCACCCATGAAAAGGAGCCACTATTAAATGACCAACACACACCCACTGTTTCCGCCCCAGTCAACCTTCAGTTAAAGCCACTATAACTATCCATCATCGTAGCCCACCATAGATCTGGATGACGCACCTCCCAACGAAGTGACTGGTCCACACCCTTCCGTTTGCAGAAACGCTGATCGTACTAAAGCCACGTACCACATATTACCTGGCCTTAACCACTGAGCCTCATGAATGGTAAGGAAATAGCCTAGAAGTCCTAAAGACCTGTCCTTCTCCAGCTGCACTGCCATAAAATAAATAAAGCCAAACACCCAATTATCCCATGTCATAGGGTGAAGCTTACCTACCCTCTGCCTTCCCCAATGCCGCTAAAGCCACCAACAAGTTCTTGCTATTAGAGGACTCTGCTTCCACTAGTCATTGGGCCCCTTCCATATCGATCAGCTCAAACAAATCCACATACTCTCTTTCCAAATTTTTTCCTTAACTGCGCCCGGAATGTGCCAAGTCAGGAAAACCGCTCCTGTCCCCTGCCCCAAAGATTGGGTAACCAACCAGTCCCCAGGCCACAGCCCAAAGTCAGAGCCTACCTCCGAGCCCAAGACCGAACTGTCCCCGGAACCAACCCCCCCCCCCGTCGCATCTCTAACAGGGTACCTGGCACCCTGGGATAGTTGTCTCTAAGCCTCCTCTATCCCCTTGCACACAACCCCTAAGATCCCCAACTGACAAGTCTTCATCATCCCTCTCCCAACACAATCCCCAACCCCTAGCTCCCCCGACAATACTGCCATAGTAAAACCATTACCTGCATCTTTGTCTTGCAATGTACTGGGAACCAGTGTATCCACTGCTACCACCTGCTGCAATGCCTGTTGCTTTTTCCCTCCAGCTGAGGTTCTCATCACTATGCATCGCCTCTTCTGACCCGGGGTCTGTTCAGGTTCCTGTACCACCTCTGATGTTGCTATCTCCTGGAACAGCTCCAACACTTGGGCCACAATAGCTTGCCATCTCTGCCTTAGCTCTGGTAATTTAGCCATCTGTAAAAGAGAAACACAATATTAAAACTATTCTATAAGTCCGACTGCCCTACTCCCTCCCCAACCCCTAGCATTTCCTTGCCCCCCTGTACCTTAAAATATGCCCCTGCCTGGCACGTACTTCACCTTTTAGCTGCACACCCCATCAGCCACACCTCCTACCATTTGCAACCCCTTCCTAACCCTAGAATATCCTCCATTAATATCCCTCCCCATATATATCCATCTATATATAAAAAAAAAAATATATAGTATTAATTGAATAAATAATGCTGCCCCTCTAACTGTATCCCTACCTACCAGCCACCCAATACTATCACCATTCACACAATCAAGCCTGTAAACACTTACCTCTCTGGATTGTCATGCTGGGAGGAAAGGTAACTGCCAAGGACCGCAGTGAGCATGAGCAAGCTGGCGCTCGGACCCAACGGCCGAAAGAATGGCAGAAGCTACCCATGAAACCACCAGGTAGGATGGAGAGGATATTCCACCACCACCACCGAATACCAGGACACAGGGACATCCGAACGACCGCGACACCATCCTGAAGCACGGACATGATCAGAGAAGACAGTCAGAAACCCATGAACCCATCAGGGAGCACAAAAAGAAAATCCGCCACTACCCACCAACGCAGATGAAGCCAGAATACAATGATGGACCCCCCACCACCTACCATAACCACCAGATAACCGACAAGAACACAGCAGCCTATGAACACACCAGGGAACACAAAGAGATGATCCGCCAATACCATCAAAGCTACCACTTACCATGACCACCGGGAGAATCGTTTCCCCAGAAACGGACACGGCCAGCCCACGAACCCACCAGGGAGCATGAGGAGATGATCGATCTACCACTACCCCCCCAATGCTAATGGGACCAGATTACAATGATGGACCCCCCCCCACTGCCTACCATGACCACCAGGAAAACACTTTCCCCTTTTTTTTTTGTATTACCCCAACCGCATGGCACCAATGGTCTACTACCTGACGGAGGTAATGACAGGCCCAGCCTCCCCCACAAATGTCACTCGACTACATGGCCCAACCGGGAAAGACATGATGGGCCCAATGGATCCCCCAGAGACACGTGGATGACAGGGAGCAACCTCAGCAGCACCAGATGACCACAAAGACCCCAACCACTGCGACTGGCCCTGCCTCCCCACAAGAGGCACCACAGAACCACCAGGAGGACCTCAACCACAAATCCAGGACAACGAGAAACACCCACCACAACCCCAGGCCTACCGGACCACTGGAGAAACATCTCAACACCCAGGTAAGCCGAGCACTACTCACATCAACACTTTATTATTATTTTTTTTTTTTTGTTGACCACCCCCCCAAACATTCACCCATATACACACACACACACACTGCACTCAGTATTCTTTCACCCTTCCCTACCAGTAAGCTCAACCTATATTCCCAGACTCCATCTCCACATTAAATTAACACTCTAGAAAACACCAAAGGGAGAGGAGGGAACTGACCCAGTTAACTTAACCCCTTCTCTCCCCACCATCCAAGGCCTACCTGCATCCACGATACCTGCAGGTCATCTGGACATAAGCTAGTTGTTACTGCACCACCAACTCACTCCAAATGTCCCTACTTCCTTTAATCCCTAACACTTAATCCTCTCAGAAGTCCCACACTTCCTTTTACATCTCCCTCTCTCTTTAACCCGCTCACCAACACAATCCCACTATCCTATCCAACTACAATCCTCACCTTAATTTCTACCTCTATACCCTCCCCACACCCCTTTACCCCTTATTCACGGGACCGGGACAACTTAGTTTGTCCCAAACTACATTTATATTCCATCCTGCAGAATGTGATTGAATCAACTGAAACCAGTTATAATTAAGTTATATGTTGGTGAATATTAACAGTCAAGTTCTAGCTCCACAAATGGGTGACTATTTGATCCTAGATCATCAAAAATATAGTTATCTGTAACAACTCATCACACAACATAAATGAGATCTATGGTCCCCTTAACATTCCATGTGCACCCCTTCCTTAACTATATTAACTGCATGGTAGTTTGACCATGAACAAAAGAGAAACAGTTTGTATAGGTAAATACATAAGTTGTAGAAAAAGTAATCTTGTTGTATCCACATGATAAAAAGGAAAAGGCATTTATAGAAATGATACATTGGGGAACTGGAAATATGAAGATAACACTTGTACAAGTCACTGCTGACCACTGTTATGGCAACTAAGCGTGATCACCATGTCATGCTCTGAATTTCCCATTCAGGTTTCAATTACTGTCATATGGACCTTTCTTACAGTAAGCAGCTAGCTAGGCTTTGCTATTGATGGGGACGATCAAATGAAAAAAGGGTGGCAATTAGCTCTGAAAGGTCTTGTGAAATAGTAAATATGGCAACAAAATGGAATTATTCTGCCTCTGAGTTTCTTTTCTTCCACGATCATTAATCAAGATACTTTAGAATAAAATAAGACCATACAAAGAACCATATAATAGGTATATAGAATATACACATGGGAAATTTTCTATTTTAAGAATTTTATTACTTGACTATCAGTTTTTAATAATAAACACCAATGACCAGAGGATAGGAAGTCAAAGTTTAGACTGCTGCAAAAGCTCTTGAAATGTTAATAATAGTTTACATAAGCTTCTATTAACTTTACAGAAGAGTAGGGACATGAAAAAGCAGTGAGGACAGAGGCCAGCTGTTAAAAAGATGGCACCCTGAAGGTATAAAATTGACATTTACATTTTTAAGTATCTGTTGACTAAGCACTGTTATAACTTAAAACCAATAATTATTATCTAGTGTCAATTTAAAATAACACTAATAAGCAGAATAAATATAAAACCAGCTAGGACTGGCATAAAATAAAAGTGAAACATAATATTTCGTACAGAATGCATTTCTAATATTACTAATATAACTGCATTTGTGAAATATATGACCAGCAATGTTCTGTTCATTATATGCATAAATATTTTCTAGTTCTGCTGTGAAATGGCAGTCTCAAATCTTGAAGCCTAACCCATTGCTCCTAATAAATGTAAGCACCTGTATTGAACTTACAGTGTTAAAATAATTAACAACCAAAAGCAGCAACATTAATTTAAAATTTTGTTGAAGCTATAAACTATTTGATGTAGGCTCCATCTAGCCAAAGTAGTAGATGCAAGTTCGGAGGTCACACAGTTAGAAGGCTAATGTCTAGAGCCATGAAATATACAGAACCCTTCGAGTGAGTACACAGTTGGGGAATTCATGGCTGTCATCACACAATTCAAACAAGAATAACCATTTCTACAAAAGTACCCAAAATGGCCCAAGAACTCCCTATTACAGTACTCTGCCATCCATACATAAGAGTCACAGCTGACTCTTAGATTGCACGCATGAATAACTGCTGAATTCATTGGGTTTTAGCAATGTTTAAAACTAAATCTCACAGCAAACTCACAGGCCATTTCTTTGAGTCCTTGATGTTTGCTATATCTCATCAACATTCTGCTTCGGTAGTCAGACACTGAGGAATACATTTATGATATGTATTCCAAACTGAGTTTTTTTAACTAAACTGAAACATTTATGGACATTACAGGAAATGAAAATATGTTATCTAAATATATACAGATACCAATGGAAAATGATGTCCATCTGAGCACTAGTGAAACAGTGACGTGTATAAGTAAAGACAAAAAGAGCTAGACATCACTAAAAAAATCCTGGGAAATCAGGTATGCTGCCCACCATTCCAATGTTTCTGAGTGGTGCGAGACAATGAGTGGTGAAAGGTAAGAATAGGTAATGAGAAGCAAATAATGGAAACCAATCAAAAGTCCATTCATGGAGGAGGATGACAACACACAATATTATGGTCAATATAGTCAGTGCTACAAAACACATGTTGTAGAAACTGTATTTGCACAGCAGACTTCAGTGATCATTAGATAAAACTGATGTTGCAAAGCTATGTCATGACAATTATCTTTCTTACAAATGCAGATATTACTAAGAGTTATTATCTCAAACTCCTCATTACAGCTGCACCAGATATGCCGGAGCTCTTGTAGGTTTACTTATTTAGTTCTTGTAGACTTTTTATACCCAGTCTATCAGTTCCTCCTCTTTCTATTCAGGTCTATTCATTTTGCCTCCTTAGTGGTCTGAGACCTGCTCATTGGTGAGACCATAATACAGTCAACCAATGAGAGAATTTCTGTTTTATGGACTAACCGCTTCACTTGTGACAGATATCTCTGCTGCAGAAGAATGGGACGGTTGTGCCTTTTCCTTTGTCTGTGTGCTTAAGTGCATGTTTAATAAATGCAGCCAAACATGGCTTAACAGACCCAAGTGTATACAACTGACCCTTACTCTGTATACTAAATACCTCTGCCTTTAGTATGTACTGGCAGTGATGTAAGTAAGACACGGCTTTGTCCATCTACTGATTGATCTGTTATTGATGGGGAACGGTAAATTCACTCGTGGGGTACTGCCCATGTCCCTTTGGGCAGAGTAAGTCTGTAAAAAGATTCAGGTCTCCAACACCCAAAGACCCACTACCCTGATACTACTCCCTCCCGTATCTGAGGAATTAAGATATAATACTCTCATATCCTGGATATTATTGGCTGGGCTTGTAAAGGGTCTTGTGCCATCAGCCTATTAATCAATTATGAACATATACAGAGTAGAACAAACCCAGCAAACTACTTGGCAGCTGTCAGTGCAGTTGTATGTTGGTATAACTTACATACCTAAAGGGTATGGCCAGTTTTTATCAAGTAAGGAACTATTCAGCTGAATCTTATCCCATGATGAAGAATGCCAAATGCAAGTCTACCTTACAAGATGTGAACACTGAGAACTTAAGACACTGTCTTTAAAGTTTTCAGTGACAAACACTGAATGAGCTCCATGGTACAGTGAAAGGTTGGTGACTGTAGTGATTGCATTCTGGTTTCAAGTAGAAAACCCTGACAAACAGGGTTAAGAAATGAGAGGTAGGAAGAATAGACAAAGGTTATGTCAAAGGGCAAAAGGTATTATACTTTACCGCCACAGATTTATGAACTATGAGCACTAAGCAGTGCTGCCTTTTAGGATGCCAGTAATAATGGCTATGTTAAAACTCTAACAAATTATACAAGACTGACTCATACCAATGCTCTAATGATGATGCTGGAATTGACTTGGACTTTGTGAGTACTGAAGACATTAGTTGTTTGCTTTTTCAGTTGTATGATGACATGATAATGTTTGCAACACAATACCTCCATTTGTTGCCTTAACAGCAGTCAAACTGAATCAAGAATGATACTGTTAGCAGCTTTCAGAGTACCAGAAATGCAACATTACTTTATTTTCCATTGCAAAGTCTAGAAAAAACATCTTAAAAGTTAGTAGATAGATGAACTAAGCATTGTGATGTCAAACACTATTTCTATCAAAACTTTCCTTGCAGGTAATGAAATAGCTATCTGCAGATTACACATACAAGCTAATACTTTATAATATGACTTAGATAATGTATCACTGAATGTTTAGGGGATAGGAGCATGATATTATAGTATACATAGATTACTTGTTTATGAATTCAACAGTCCGGGTGATCATGCCCAGATAATTAGTCATTGTAGGAAAACATGTCTAATTAGATTTCAATAATAACTAAGCAATCCAAACTGTGCCAATTACTCCATATGTTTGGTTTAGTTGTACAAAAATTCACTAGTGCACATAAAAATAAATAAATACCTAAATGAAAAAAAAAAAAAGAAATGGCTACCATAAGCCACTTCTTTTTATAGAAATCTGAGATAACCAAGCATGTCAAGTCTGCCTTTCATTAACTGCAAAAACAGAAATTCCCTAGGAATCCCACCAGATAAGTTTTGTTGTGGGTACAGATTTCTCTCATTATGTTTCCTTCAGAAATGCATAAATCCCTGCAACATGGGTCTTATCTCAGAAGTTAAATCATCCAACAATGGTTAGAATCTTTATTTCCCCTCCTCCTGAAATATCTTGTGTACTGAATGATTACACCTAACTGGGACATAACCATCAGGGTAAAGACTCCAACTTAAAGGACTTGCAATTAAAACCAAGCATGGACCAGCCTTCACATCCTGTTTACTCCACTTCAACAACTTTTTTTAAGTTGTGAATCTGCTTACATATAGATTGTGGATCTGCTGTCTTACTGTGAAGTCTGGATTATGACAATGCTCACTGGTTTATCCATGGCTCCTTTGGGATTTACTCATGGCTGCTGTGGTTCACCAATGATGGCAGCATTGTTTAAATTTCATTGAAGGGTAAAACTGCATCACTCATGGTTTAACAATATTTACTAGTATTAAATAGCAAATTTATTTTGAAAAAAATTAATCTAGTCTAAAATAACTCCATTTAATCTCCATGTAATGGCACTAATTCACATAGCTATATTTTCTAGCCTTAGAAAGCTGAGCATGTTTGTATACACATGCTGCATCTTTGGTATTTAGCTGGAGCTACTGTGGTAATGTAGTTTGCCTTTAGGCAGTTTCACTTTTTTAAAGTAAGACAATTCATTGCTTTACTTCACTGGAATATCTATGGTTCTGAACAGCTGCTGTGTGTGTGTGTGTGATGTTGAGTATATGTGCATACATTAGTTACATGTTTGTTTGACAGACTCTGTATGCATGTTTAAATGTGTCTTTTGAATAGCTATATGCCTGTATTAAATATGCATTTGCTTCTACGTGGGAAAGACAAACATATATTTAAAAGAGAATATCACATCATCTGAGTGATATACACCTGGAGAACAGGAATAATGCTTTGGCATGACATATACAAAGCTATCCTACACATAAATTTCTATTCATGGTTTTGTAATTAGTGGAAGAAAATTTAAGAGGTGGAGACATACAAAATCACACAGAATATTTAGAGATGTGCTGGATAGCCAGTTTACAGGCTAATAAGGAACCAAGATTTAATGGAATGGTTCCTTTAATGCTTGCATAGAAAGGAAGGAAATTACACAGACTGCTCTGTTTTCATTGATGCTTACCTGTTTAAATATCCTTGGATTACAGGAAATGGCAGAATCTGAAGAAGCTTAGATAGCTGAAAGTGTTTGTCTTGTTTGTTTGTAGAGATTTATCCTGGCTTTTTGAACTGCATTATTTTATTGAGTATTATTAAACAGTTGGTTTTTAACAGTTTGATGTTTTACCTCCATCGTTGTGGTGAGACTTTGCTTTATTTGGACATATTTTTATTTTTGGTAAGGCTTGCCTTTAAGGCTTTCAGTATGTTTCAGTATTGCATAAATCTTAGAAATCATTTGTTAAACATTTTAAAAATCAAACAAACCTGAATTGTTAAAGTAAAACAACATATGAAAAATAAGCATTTTGATGATTCATAATCTAGCAAGCAAAGTAAATTTCAGTTTATTCCAATTTTCTAAGTACATCTTGATTTACTCCAAGGTTTGACTGAGATATGTATGAATAAAAGTGCAAATATTTAATTTATAATTAACTTCAGGTATTGAAATATTAATATAAGATACCAAGAGTGAATTATCTATTTATTTATCCCCCATAAAAGCAAAAATGGAATAGATTTTTTTAATCTTTAACTTGTTGCCTTATTTGCTATTGCAAATTTTTTCTTAGCATCTTTGTTATCTAGTGTTCCTTCTTAGCCTGGTCCATCCATTCTGTTTCCCACATTTTCCTGGACTCTTTTCTTCTTTTGAAAACTTCTTGTGCTTCTGCATTCCAGTCTGAGCTCTTTTTATGTACCCCATGTCCATATATGGCTCAGCCACGTGCATTACGTAATCTTCACACATAATGTTTTAAGATGCTGCCATTCTTTGACTTCAGCCATTTCCTCTTCTTCCTGAGGAGCTAGAGCCATGAATAGTTCTCATAATTTTTGTGCTTTTACTTTTGTCTATTTTCAGCTTTTCAACTTGGTGTCTCTTTCTCTTGGACCGTTCTCTGACCACTGCTTGCAGTGGATAGCGGCAACGAGTGGTTTATGCAGTGGGCTGACTGTTTCATTAGGGATTACTTTGCATTCACTGACACTACCCCAAAGCTCTTTCCTTACTCAGAGGAAGTTCACCTGAACTGTATGAAGATCGCTCTTGTAAGTCTGATGTTAATGTGCGTGTCTCTTGAAGGTTTCTTGAACAAACAAGATTTCTGTAGACAAACTAATAGTATGACACAACACACACATGCATATTTCCTATAGAAATATTTATAAGAGGGAAGGATCTCCAGTTTATGGCTATACCCTCAATCCAATGTTTTGTTTTGTTTTTCCAGCATAAACACCTTATACTGATTAACTTAGTTTGCAAACAGCATACAATTAATTCTACTATAGTAATTTTGTTATTCTGTGTGCAACTCAATTCCATAAAACATGACAGAAATTTTGAAATGACTGTTTGGCAAGAAGACCAATTTTTTAGCCAGCATTATTGAATAAATCATAAACATAGATTAATCAGTAATATAAGGCAATAGTTTTTAATTAGACGAAGATCTGAATTTAATTGATGGCTAAAAATGTTAACAGGTTCATGTATTTATTATTGATACCTTTCATTTTAGTGTAATTATATCATCTTAACAAAATGGAGTAAGACTGCTGTTTAAAGTTTTTGAAAAACGATCCATCAAAACCACTGAGTTTTGGAGTTTTGATCATTTTGAAACATGGTATAGTATCTTGATTTTTCTCCGTGAACTACATCTGAGCCTGGTTCTCAAATAAAGTGGCCAAAGAATGAATTTCGAGAAAAAAGGATTTTAAATTTAAAAAAGCAACAGATTAGAATCACAATAATTTGAGTTAATGATGTAGGTCTGCCAATGGTACAAATTTATGTTCGTGAAAGTTCTACTGTAGCTCATTGTTCAATAGCAATATATGTTGCTTTGATAATAAAGAGGACTCTGACCACAGATTTAGAGACAGTCTATTTTATACTGAATAGGATGTTGTCATCTTAATATGATGCATTTGATAAATGGATCAATGCTGTGCCCTCTTCTGTATGAAATAGCAGTTGACTGAAACACCAGCTGGTTCCAATTCTGTTCTTTGTCTGTGTAAGAATTTTAACTGGAGTAGTAAATAATGTGAAAAGGACCGGAGTTCCGTATTATATTTAAAGGGGCATCATTCACTCTGTCAAATCATCATTTTTTTGAGAAAGTAAATAAGGGAAAATGCACACCTCCTTGCTCTGACAAGCAGCTCTTTAATATATATATATATATATATATATATATATATATATATATATATAGAGAGAGATAGCAATGTCTACCAGTATGATTTGGAGCACTGTACAGTATGCAGCAGGACGGACTTCTTGATATTCCAGAGTAATGGAAAGGAGATTTGCTAGACAGAATTAAATGGAAAGCCATTGGGGGAGTTCTCACCAGAGACAAAAAGAGAGACAGACCTGGAAGGAAGGAAGAAAGAAAGAGAGAGAGAGAGACACAAGCCTGAGTATGCTAACAGAGGCAGGGCATACCAAGTGCATTACTGAGGCATGGATCTGAAGAAGGAAAAAGCCAGTTTAAACTGAACAGAACTGTTTTGGAGGGGTGGGGGCATTTTTGAATAAAAAGAGAGGAGTTTTCAGTGAGCCTTAGTGAAGATGAAAACCTGACAGGTATTACTGCAAAGGATGAGAAATACTGTGGTGTTAAAAGGTAGATTGCTGTAGAATTACCACACTGAAATACCAAGTGAGTTTTGGCAAAGAAAAGAATTGAATATTGGAGTTATTTAGCTCTGTATTGACCTGGTGCTTGAAGAAGACAATTCTATCCTGAGCTTAATATGGACATTCTTTTAAGAAGATTGAACCATTCATGAATGGAACCTGACCTGTGAACATGGTTGTTTCTATTGTATTAGTCTCTTTTTTACATTCTGTAAATAAACCTAAGTTTAATGGAAATCAGTTTAGTTACAGAGACTGGTTTATTGATGTAATTTTATGGTAACATGTGAAGATAGGTGAAAGCTGCCAGTCTAGCCAGATAGAATTTTGTAGATAATTCTGTCATTTGTAAATATTAATGTAAGCCACAGGCTTGTTCTCTTAAATGTGAAAAGACTGCACGGGATATTGAACTGCAAAAATGTAACAACAGTGCAAGTCAAGCATTTTATGACTGTCTTTGATGTCAAAATTCGGAGCTGATAATGTCTAGAGGGAGTAATCCTGCCTATTATTTTAAGACCAGAGTTAATGACAAGAATTTGCATGCATTAATGTCCTTTATTGCTCTGGCTTCTGACCAGATTTAAAGAATGAAAATATAGTTTCTGTTAGCCTGGGAACACCAAAGAAGGGTGAAGAATTATGTCATGTGAAGCAGCTCTGTGTTATCAATTTGAAGAGAGAGAATCAGAGACCTCAGAGCATTGTGTCTTGAGAACATCCAGCATCACCAGCACTGCCTGTTTCTATATGTAAGCTATTTAGAGCTGTGTTTTCTCTTAGCTATAGCTAGGAAATAGGAAGATTAGACTAGTTTGTTTTTATGTGATGCCAGAACTTTTGTTACTGTATTATTTTAAGTATTTTTCAGTGATTTCTGAACTCTTGACTTGCACTGTGCAGTAAGAAGTATTGTCTTGTGTTTTTATTTATTATTAAATATTTTTAAACCTTTCAACTGTGGCTGTTTTATGTAGAGTTAATTTAAGCTCTAGAGTACATTGCATGTATATAGTGATACTGTACCAAGTCACCCTAATAAGCCTTGACTGTTCAGTCACACTTACCATTTGGATAATAATATTGCACAGTAATAATTGGACACCCTTTCCGAAGGGCCTTTGAGTAGCTGATATTAGTGGGTGTTGGCAGCTGGTACTACTATATAGATGGGGAAGAAAAAGGGCACAGCTGTAGAACCTGTGCCAGCCTTACCCAGGAGTGTCTGTGTGGTTGTATATAACTCTTATCTCAAAGTGTGTGTGTGTCAGCTACTTGGGCAGGGACACAAAGCACTGGTTGGACAGAGAGGGTGCTGGAGTTTTTAGCTTGCCCACTAGGCTGAGATCTGGACCCTATAGCTGTGCCAGTGGGGAGTCTTATTAGGGACCTGGAGATAAAGGGAGAAACCAGCCCTACACTGACTGTGATCTCTGTATGCTCTTAAGGGAAATTATACTTTACTGTGTGTGTATTTATTATCCTTTCCCTATATGGATGACCCTAATGGTGTTAGTGGTGAGGATTGAGGCTCCTTGATTGCTGGACTAGTGTACGGGCATCACATATTAATTGGTGGTAGTGGTAGGATATCCACACTACATATTAATTGGTTGGCAAATACTAATTGGCTTGTAGTGGTGTGGGTAGAGTGAATTCCTGTAGCTTGTGTACAGTGATCACTGAAGGTGTTTGGTACTCTAAATCAGCCACGCAGTGAATACTCAAGAGTTCAGATCACAATTGTTTTATTCCTTTTGTTAGCTTAGTTAGTCAGGGAGAGCAGGCAGCATGTCAGCAGAGGAGTACGGAAAACTGACAAGGAGCCAGCTGGCTGAGATGTGCCATGCTACGGGACTGGTGCATGGAAACCTGAGTAAGGCAGACATGACTGCATCTTTGGTCACAGCTGCATCAGAAAACAGCAACCAGGAGGATGATCAGACTGGCAGTGGAGATGTACCACACTCAGAGAGTGGACAGCTCATTCTTTCTGCAGAGGACTTAAAAATCCACCTGAAGCTAAAGAGACTTAAGTTGCAGGCCAGGCATTTGCAAATAGAAGCAACTGAGAGACTGAGACGTCTGCAGGCTGAGGGGAATTAGAAACTGCTATGTCTGGAAGCTGTGGAAAAAGAGAGGCAGAGGCAGCATGAGAAGGAGATGCTGACTCTTCAGAGTCATGGAGGTAATGGGGAAGGGAGCAACTGGACCCCAGAAGCACAAAATATCAGTACATTTCTTCTGCAGTTTAAAGAGGGGGATAATTTTAATAATTTCATTCATATGTTTGAGAGTTTATGTAAACAGTATGATATTGACCAAAGGATGTGGGTATGGTTCCTAAGCCCCCTACTCTATGGTAAAGCTGTAACTATGTTATCTAAACTTGCTGATTGTGAATATTTTGATTATACTGCTGTTAAAAATTACTTGTTAGAATGTTTTAAGCTAACACCTGGAACTTATAATAAAAAGTTTTGTGAGCAGAGATGCAAGGCAGATGAAAGAGTGTGTGAATATGTTGCTGAACTGAGCACTTATTTTAATAGGTGGGTAAGTGGATGTCAGGTCACCATGTTTGAAGGGTTGGCAGACCTTTTGCTGTGGGAACAAGACCTTAGCACTTTGCCTGAGGACATGAGGATCTGGTTAGCTGATAGACAATGTGCTACTTCAGATGAGTTGGGGAAGAAGGGAGACCTATACCTAGCAAGCAGGGCATACCTGCAAAGGAAAGGGACCCTCTATACTGCTCATGGGTCTAAAGAAACCAATGGTGGGCAGCAAAGACTGCCCAAACAGAATCTGCCAGTATCAGGGGAAGCCACTAGTCCAGGTACACATTCAGGACCTAGGGTTAAATGTTTTGAATGCAACTGGTGGGGCCATGCGGCATACAGATGTCCACAGAGGCAAGGTGGGGAACAAAAGGTGAGAGAGCCAGTAAGTAGGAAAGACAAAATGCCAATAGTAGGCTGTCTTGAGACAACAAGAGTACCAAACTACCATCCTGCAGATGTCCTGATAGGGAAGGAATTGGATGAGGCAGTACCGTGTGCTTATGCAGTTACACACAGTCAGGCTAGGAGACAAGCATGTGGGACTGGTAGCCTGGGGGAGACCCAGACAGACTGCATACTTACAGCCAGGACTGTTAAGGTGATTACTTCAGGGAGGAAGATACACTACAGCAGTGAGACTGAATGTGAGCCGCAGCTGCTTGTGGGTACTGATTTTCCCTTGGAAAGAGTGAATCCAAAGGTGGAGGTGAGTAGTAGTACCCAGGCTGACAGTGAGGCACCACTGTCAGAGGATGTCAGAATTCCTGTGGAAGGGGAGCTGGGAATTGTTACAAAGAGAGAGTTGAGATAGGCTCAGCTCTCAGACCTTACATTGCAAGGCCTGAGGTAGGTAGCTAGTGATGCACCTGATTCTCAAGGGAAGGGGAACTATGCATACTGGGACAATGGGTTGCTGTATAGAGAGTGGACCCCTGAGGGAGGGCTAGAAGGTGTGAGAGTACAGCAGTTGGTAGTGCCTAGAGCCTACCATCTGACACTTCTAGCCATAGCCCATGATATTCCCTTTGCACGTCATATGGGCATAAAACATACCAAGAGATGTATTATGCAGAACTATTGGCCTGGAATTTCCAGAGATGTAACAGGGTACTGCAGGACCTGTGAGCAGTGCCAAAAGGTAGGCAAGGCCGGAGACAAGGTGAGAACTCCTTTGATGCCTTTGCCTGTGATTGAGGAGCCATTTCAGAGGGTAGCTATTGATATTGTGGGGCCTCTGAGTACCCCAAGTTCCACAAGGAAAAAGTATATCCTAGTGGTAGTAGATTATGCTACAAGATATCCTGAGGCAGTGGCTCTTTCCTCCATTAAGGCAGAAAAGGTGGCCAATGCTTTGCTAGAGATTTTCAGGAGGGTAGGTTTCCCAAAAGAAATACTGATTGACAGAAGTGCCAATTTCATGTCAGACCTGCTGGCTTGTCTGTGGATGTACTGTGGGGTGAAGCACATGAAGACAAGGCCCTACCATCCCCAGACTAATGATCTTGTTGAGAGGTTAAACTCTACAATCAAATCCATGCTACGGGCATTTTCAGACCAGTTTAAGCGGGAATGGGACAGATATTTGTCCCATCTGTTGTTTGCTTACAGAGAGGTTCCCCAGGAATCTACAGGTTTTTCACCCTTTGAGTTGCTGTATGGGTATAGGGTGATGGGCCCTCTAGATTTAATTTGTGATGAGTGGGAAGGTGAGTGTAAACCTCACAAGGTGACTGTTGTGGCATATGTCCTAAACCTCAGGACAAGGCTCAGGGAACTCAGAGGCTTGGCCCAGGAGAACCTGGCAGAAGCCCAACAACAGAACAGGTGTGGTATGATAGGAATGTTCAAGCTAGAGTGTATGCTGTGGGGCAGCAGGTAATGGTTCTCATTCCTGTCAGACACAAGCAGCAGCTTGGGAGGGACCCTACAAGGTGGTAAGAAAGGTAAGTGATATTAACTACATGGTGGAACTGCTAGGCAGGAGGCAGGGGCACAAATTGTACCATGTTAACATGATGAAACCTTACCATGATAGGGAGGCCCTTGTGCTGTGCATTTGCAGTGGATTGCAGGAGGAGTCTGAGGGAACCTGGTGACTAATCTCTTCAGTGAGGCTCAGACTGTCACCTCAGTGGAAGGAGTAGCAATGTCCCAGCAGCTATCTCCTACCCAGGTTCGAGAAATCTGAGCTGTGTTACAGGAGTTTGGAGACATGTTCACTGGGGAAACCAGGGTACACCCACCTGGTGCAGCACAAGGTGGATACAGGACTCAAAAGCCATTAGGCAGGCCCCTTATAGGGTGCCTGAGAGAGTCAGACTCTGAGGGAGGAAATGCAGGAAATGTTGGAACTAGGGGTAATTCAAGAGTCCAACAGTCCCAGGGCTAGTCCCAGGGCTTCCCCAATGGTGCTGGTGCCAAAGAAAGATGGCAGAACTAGGTTCTGTGTGGACTACAGAAAATTAAATAACCACACAGAGTCAGATGCTTACCCCATGCCTAGGACAGACGAGGCCCTGGAGCAGCTGGGTGGGGATACGTATCTTACAACCATTGATCTTACCAAGGGTTACTGGCAGGTGTCTGTGACTCCCAGTGCTAGAGAGAGGTCACCCTGTGTGACTCCGTTTGGCTTGTATGAGCTCACAAAGATGCCCTTTGGGATAAAAAATGCCCCAGCAACTTTCTAGAGACTGGTAGATCATATCCTAGCAGGAAGGTTTGCCCATGCTTACCTAGATGATATTATCATCTACAGCAATTCCTGGCAAAAGCACCTTCAACATGTCAGGGAGGTGGTGGGAAGACTACAGAGAGCAGGGATGACCATTAAGCTGAGAAAATGTCAGGTGGGTATGACAGAGGTCTCCTACCTGGGACATAGAGTGGGGAGTGGTAAGATCAAGCCAGAATCTGCCAAAGTGGAAGGGATTCAGGCATGGACTGCACCTGTTACCAAAAAGCAGGTGGGGGCATTCTTAGGAACAGTGGGGTACTACAGAAAGTTCATCCCCAGTTATAGTACCATAGCTGCTCCCCTCACAGACCTGACAAGGAAGAACAGGCCAGATAAGGTAGTGTGGACCACAGCATCTGAGCAGGCATTCCAGAAGCTTAAATAAGCTTTGGGAGGACCCCCTGTGTTAGCCAGTCCAGATTACAGCAAATAATTTGTTGTGCATGTGGATGTTTCCAACCAAGGGGTAGGCGCTGTACCTAGCCAGATTTCTTCAGAGGGAGAAGAGCACCCAGTGGTTTATCTCATTCATAGGCTCCAATCCAGGGAGGAATGCTATGCAGCTCTAGAAAAGGAATGTCTAGCCATAGTGTGGGTACTGCAGAAACTTCAGCCTTATCTGTATGAAAGAAAATTCATGGTAGTGACAGACCACAAACCCCTAACATGGTTAAACAAAGCCAGCCAGCAAAATGCCAAGTTGCTAAGATGGAGCCTAAAATTGCAAGCATATGATATGTCAGTGCAGCACTGCAATGGGAATAGCAATGCCAATGCAGATATCTCTCAAGAAAGGGAATGGGGTAAGGTGTACCCAGATAGACCTAACCCTCTCAAGCAACGTTTCTCAAGGGTCACTTGAAAAACTAGCATGAGTTCTCCAGGGGGGAGATGTGTGAAGATAGGTAAAGGCTGCCAGACTAGCCAGACAGAATTTTGTAGATAATTCTGTCATTTATAATTATTAATATAAGCCACAGGATTGTTCTCTTAAATGTGAAAAGACTGCATTGGACATTGAACTGCAAAAATATAACAACAGTGCACTCTACTGTAAGAAAGCTAAGTCAAACATTTTATGACTGTCTTTGATGTCAAAATTCAGAGCCGATATGTCTAGAGGGAGGCATCCGGCCTATTGTTTTAAGACCAGAGTTAATGGGTAGAATTTGCATGTATAAATGTCCTTTATTGCTCTGGTTTCTGACCAGGTGTAAAGAATGTAAATCTAGTTTCTGTTAGCCTGGGAACACCAGAGAAGTGTGAAGAATGATGTTATGTGAAGCAGCTCTGTGTTGTCAATTAAAAGAGAGAGAATCAGAGAGCTCAGAATATTTTGTCTTTAGAGCATCCAACATCAACAGCACTGCCTATTTCTGTATGTAAGTTATTTAGAACTGTGTTTTCTCTTAGATATAGCTAGGAAATAGGAAGATTAGACTAGTTTGTTTTTCTGTGATGTCAGAACTTTTGCTACAGTAATATTTTATGCATTTTTCTGTGATCTCTGAACTCTTGACTAGCACTGTGTAGTAAGAAGTATTGTCTTGTGTTTTTATTATTTATTATTAAATATTTTTAAACCCTTCAACTGTGGTTGTTTTATGCAGAGTAAATTTTAGCTCTAGAGTACATTGCATATATATAGTGATACTGTACCAAGTCACTCTAATAAGTCTTGACTGTTCAGTCACACTTACCAATTGGATAATAACATTGCACAGTAATAACTGGACACCTTTCAGAAGGGCCTTTGAGTAGCTGATATTAGTGGGTGGTGGCAGCTCGTACTACCTTTTAGACTGGGCAGAAAAGGGGCACAGCTGGAGAACCTGCACCAGCCTTCCCCAGGAGTGTATGTGTGGTTGTATATAACTCTTTTCTCAAAGTGTGTGTGTGTCAGCTACGTGGGCAGGGATACGAAACAATGGTTGGACAGAGAGGGTGCTGGAGGTTTTAGCTTGCCCACTAGGCTGAGATCTGGACCCTATAGCTGTGCCAGTGGGGAGTCTTATTGGGAACCTGGAGATAAAAGGGAGAAACCAGCCCCAGACTGACTGTGATCTCTGTGTGCTCTTAAGGGAAATTGTACTTTACTGTGTGTATATTTATTATCCTTTCCCTATATGGACTTGAATATTTTAACTTTGTTGAATATCTGGTTGCTGTGAGTAGATAGTGAATTCTTGGCGTTCTAGTTTCGCTAACTGTTCTACTATTTTTAATGAAGGTGGGATGTTGGTTAGTGAAATCCAGATATTTATTGTGGAAGGTGCTTTTCCTGAGGATGATGGAGGCAAATTCTTTTGTGCAGCTGTTAAGGGAGAGAGTAATGTCAAGGAAATATACCTTTTCTCCATTCCCTGAGAGGGTGAATTCCAGGTGTGAAAATGAGATAAGAGCCTCCCTTACCAATAAACCACCAGAGAAGTGTGTGTGTGTGTGTTTGTGTGTAGAGACAGATAGACATATACCTACATACATGCTTATCAAGTCTTCCCAAAGGTTGTAGCTAGTACCAAATAAATAATCCTTCACCATAACGCCTCCATTCTAACCCTCTCAGAACCCCCTATTTCACATATCTGAAATCTACAGAGGACTTATTAGGGTTACAATGAACCATGTACTCAGGAAGCCTGTTCTACTTATTTATGATACATTCGGTAAGAGACTGTTCACTGTGAAACTGAAAATTATTTCGAAGTTTTAAACACTATGCCCTCTCCAATCTCCACCCTAATATTTCCCTTGCCTTATGCACCCACACTGTATCAAATTTTTTCTAGGTTCAAGTACAATTGACCACAGGCTGCTCATTATTTTGCCGTATGCAATCTGTTTCAAACCACTGAGTATTTGATTTTTCCCTTCTCTATAACTGCATATATTTGCATTCTACACATCATTGCTTCCAGAACTACATACTGTGCTTCAGCTAAGACCCTTCCACTTCTCTGTACAAAGGCACAGTGACATCCCTATCAATAGGAACTTCCTATAGATGCTAACATTTTATTTGCATTGTATTTGTCTGCTGCTTTAGTCTTTCAGTGTACTGAACATCAAATTAGATGGACAACGGAAGAAAAGTTTTCTTTAGGCATCAGCATGGCTATTACATATAGCATCATATTGACCACCTTAGTCATTGTTTTGTACAAACAATATTGCTTCGTTTGTTCCCTTAAGTCCATAGATTTGCATAGAATCTTTCACCCATTACATAATGTACTGTTACTGGTTTGAATTAAAGTTAAATGTGGTAGAAGGCTGGCTTTGTTCTGAATAACAAAAGATATGAGTGATACTAGGCGCATAGTTCATACATGATATATATAAAAGGGCACTTAACCACAGGGCAGTGTAGAAAGATGACAGAGAACATTTGCTTTTGCATGCTGTATGTTGGCTAGAGAGCTGCACCAATCAGAAAATGTCTACTGTGATTTTTGTTATACAGGGACATAGTGATGTTCTGAAATTGTCCCAAACAGAACAGAGGAAGGGCAAATAATGAATGGATACCATTTGCTTTTTGACATACTAACAACTGCCAGGGGTCACTGCTGTGTAATATAAATACTTTTGTACTGTGAAATGTAAATTTGCACTCCGTACAATCATCCATTTCAAATGTATTTATAGCCACCAAAGCACGTTTTTGCTGTATAAGCAAATTACTTCAATGGTGAGTTAATACAATTTTCCTTTGTGTTAATAGCTTTGATATAATGTTTCTCAAAACTCAGCCTCATTCTGCAATATAGCACTGACAGCTCCTACTTTAAGAAGCATTTCTTTAAAATGTTATTTTAGTAAAGACTATAGAAAGAAAATACATCACCTAAAAACAATGCTAATACTGTGCCATATTCATGTCACTAAAAATACCAGATTATAACTTTCATAATTTCTTACAGACTGTGGGGAATTTGCGTTTGCCTTTCTCATTATGATAAATTGTAGACTAAAATAATGCATAGATAGATAAACATTTGACACAAAACAAATCACTAGTTTTGGATGCTAAGACATGTCCTGAAACAATTACACTTAGCATGTGTTAATGCCCAGGCAATTTTACTTTTCACCCGTAAATTGTCTATCACGAATCAACTTATTTAGGTTTATTGCAATGTTGTTTTAACCGCTAAAAGAACCTTTGGAGCTATGCCCCATAAAATGGTTTACACAAGAAATATAATATATAAACATATTGCCCTGGAAACTTGTTTTATTTAGAAAAGAAGCTATGCAATCTGTATATAAAATGTTACATTTAGTTATATTATGGAATGGAATAAACTGTGTGTGTGTGTGTGTGTGTGTGTGTGTGTGTGTGTGTGTGTGTGTGTGTGTGTGTGTGTGTATGTGTGTGTGTGTGTTTTATAAATGTATATAAATATCTATTTCTGGATGCAGGTTAACTCACTGATTTAATTAAGTTCCATGAGCTATTGACTAAAATGGATAAAAGCAATAAAGGGACGATGGAAACTAAATTGATGTTTCTCTACTAAAGTAAAGGAATGGTAAATGACTATCCCACATTAACACAATTAAGGTGCTTAACTGATTATATACAGCTGATTGGAAGCTGCAGATTACCTTTAAACTGGTTACATAACACATAATGTTAATATTTTGACAATATTAAAGACAGTTAATGATAGTTTACCTTACAAAAGTTGTTTTACATAGTTTCTTAATGCAGAAATTGATTAATGAGTATTGGCAATGAGTACAAGGAATCATTAAAGTCAAATTTAGAACATCTAACAGATGAAATGATTTATCAATAAATGCAAGAAAAGTTACAAAATGAGTCACTGCTGTTAGGGATTTTTTTTTTCAGGAAGCAATGTTTAAATATCAATATCCATTAACACTCCTCCCTGGTACAGGAGAATAAATGTCCTTGACAAGGGCATTTCAGATTATTTGTCTTATAATGTTCAGAGTACACATTTAAAGATATTTGATTTCTGTCATTGCTAGATATACTGGTTAAAACTTTGTTTCACTCTTTTGTACATATTCGACAAACTCTCATTTGCCAACAGCTTTTAATGTTCCAAACACTACATGCCATTGCTATCTTTTGTCACGCTATGGCGTATACTGTAGCATGATTATGCGGCTAATAAATTTGACTCGGTTGATAAAACACTGTTTATAGATATATATCTCCTGCATGGAGACAGAGGCAGTAAATGTTGCAGCATTATTTGTCTATTACTTGGGCTGAATAGCCTTTTCTATAAAGATTTAGAACAAGCCCATCTTCTGCCCATTTTAAAGAGCTGATGGAGACAGTTATTAAAGCTCTAGGTGCTGACCGCACTCGGTGTTATTAAACTGCTAAAAGATTGTGCCTCTGATAGCTGTGCACAAGCAATGTCCTTCACGTACATTACCACAGGGACATGACCAAGGAGAAAAGCAGGAGATCAATACAAAATATAACAGTATCACGTGGTCCGTAAGAATAACAAAAAGGTAACACACACACATTTAAATTGTCTAAACACATTCTGTGCCCATTAGCACAAATTTGTGGTGCTGGAATGTTATCAAATGCATATTGTAAGAAAACAGAAAATTGTATTTCACAAGAAAAATTGCATTCACTTATAGATGAATGCATTGACTTTTTTCCCCACATGAAGGTCAGACCTTAGATTTCATATAACAGGGTCTTTAATCAGAAATAACAAAGATAAACAATAAATTGATGCTGCTAGAGGGAATATAGAAAAGTGAACAACCTATATGCTTTAAAAAATACAGTTTCTTAGAAATTTCTGTGTGCTCCACATAAAAAGGACATACTGAGACTGTTAGTAAGGCCATCTAGCTGTATTCCTGAACCTCTGTTCATTTCTGGCAGATTACATGCAGTCAACACATTTGGTGTTACAGCTAAGAAAGTGTGTTGCTCCAAGCAAGGAATAGTGCTGAATTTTATTTTAGCAATTATTTAATGCATGGTAATGGGATTTCTAAATTCCCTGTTTATTGCTTAACAGATATGCATACTTTGCAATATGTTAAGTAATGTGAATTGGATAAATATGTGAAATCACAACATATTCTTTTGATACATAAGATACAGAACTGCTAGCTATTAACAAGAAAAGTTTAAATATGCAGGAGAACAGCAAGGACTGTAAGATTAAATGTTTTTTTTTAGCTCGCAATGCAAATGTGGATGAACATGCATGTGCGTGTATACACACACACACACACACACACATACAACTTTATCATAATCATGCATATATTACAAAAGAAGGAATCTGTGTGTGATGCACTCCACTTCAGGTTTATAAAATACCATCAATAAATTTGTAATTTTAAAGTAAAAAATGTGGTATTGTCTATTAAAACTATTTAACTATTCTAAATTAAAACATTAAAAGGTCCATTAACATGTTACCAGAAAATTACAAATACATTTCCTATGATGGATACATGAGGTTTTTACTGTATTTCTTCAGACTATCAGTCAGATCCTTTAGAGACATTTGTACTGGGCAAGATGCAACCACTAATAACAAAATAACTGTGGAGTGGCAAAGGCATAAGAACAGAATCAATTGCTAAATCTCTCATGCATACCATATGGCAAACAGACCTTAAATTCTACAATCCAGTCAACTTGGGAACACTCAAAATGATGTGTTACTCTATTACATTTTATCATATACTAGAACATTTTAACTGTTGCCATTTGTTGTCAGCATTCTTGGAGGTGAGAATACATCAACTAGCTCTACTTATTTGTACTTAACTTATTATGGGAATCTAATATACAGAAACAAAGCAGTTTTCACCTGGGTAAGCTTGGATGTTGCTCACCACTCTACTCTGAAGATCTTTGTTCATAAGGTTTCATGACGTTCTCAGGGATAAATGGGAAAATATCCAAACCTCTGTTTTTCTACATCTAGGGAATTAAAAAATATCTGTTGATATACTAAAATGTTGGACATTTTTCAGTTTATGGCAAGTGCCTAACAGAGGACCAGAATCATTCGTAAATAGACAGCAATGACTAAATGCAGTACTTAGTATCTTTAAGTCGTCTTCAGAAAGTTCCTTATTTGTTTCCTTTAGACTTTTTATGAGATACTTAACTGCTACATTCCACTCAGAAATGGTAACTATTTGAAATATCGGGACCCACTAGTATGTGTCCTGAAATGTCGAGAATGAATGATTGGACTTGTATATACCAAGTCTAAAATGTGGGCAGCTGTGGTGGTGCAGCGGTTAGCATTGCTACCTCACAGCAAGAGGTTTTCTGGTTCGATCCTCAGCTGGGGTGCCTTCTGTGCGGAGTCTGCATGTCCTCCCTGTGGTCACATGGGTTTCCTCTCACATCCCAAAGACATGCTGTAGGTGGATTGGACACTCTAAACTGGCCATAGGTGTGAGTGCATGGGTGTGTGCCTTCAGTGGAAGGTTGGGCACCGGGCTGGCAACTCGACACTGCAAAACTCCACTGCCAGTCTTGAGCAGACAGGTGATCCGCTGTGGCGACCCCTAACTGGGAAAAGCCAAAAGTAGAAGAAGAACACACACACACATATATATATATATATATATATAAAGTTCAGGGGGTGTAGGGGGCTTGCTCTCCCTTGCAAAAAGAAGTTTTAAGGAGAAGAGCGATTTTAGAGATTTACTCTTTTCCTGTGTTTTTGGTCTTTTTTTCATCTTTCTGGCAGTTGGCATTTTGGGTGCTGACATTTTCACAGGGAGCCCTCAAATGCTGTAATATTTCAACAGAGAAAACAAGAGGACATTTTTCACATAGATATGCATATGTATATGTTGTTGTGTAGCAGATACAATACAGTGGAGACACAGGGCTTGATTTCAGGTATTCTACACTTGCATAAATTTATCTGGTCACTGCCTTTTCAGATTCTTTACTCAAAGCCCCAAATCCCTCTTTTCCAAGAGGCAAATCTCTCTGATATTGTGGTTTCCAGTCCCTCATTTAACAGAATTTCTCAGGTGATTAATATTTCATAGGTCATTTGCATGAAGTATTTATATATTAAACTATGTATGCATAACAATACAAGGTTCTTTCCATAGTATGTGGTATTTATACAACTTTTCTGACTCGCCAATATGTATATATGTATATATATTAAACACACACATATATGTGCAAATTATATATGCGTGCGTGTGTGTGTGTGTGTGTGTGTGTGTGTGTGAAGTGAAATACGTAAATCCACACAGAAGAAAGCTGCTGAAGAATATAGCACCAAGTAAAAGTTAAAAAAAAAAAAAAAAAAATATATATATATATATATATATATATATATATATATATATATATGTATGTATGTATATATACCCAGCAGCTCACAGCAGATCCTTTCAAATGACGTCAAAGCCAAGTAAAAATCAAACGTTTTAATGTGACAAAAGACAGGTAAGCACTTTCACAAACAACAAATTTGCTTCCTCAGACCTTTACGATAAAAGAATATACATGGCACTATTTAAATGCATCCTTCATTTTAAACTGGCCAAGCACATAATTTTTTCATATCATATGGCATTCATTTTCCTATTAACCCCTTAACAATGATATTTGTTATATTTTTTTGTTTGAATTTTGCATGCACAGTTGCATGTTGGTGTTCATTTTGTCAGCTTTTGTTGTCAACATTTGAAAGTCAATGTTTGGGTGTTTCATCAAAATTAAGTACACCAATATAAATCTCTCTTTCTATATATATATATATATGTATATATCTATATCTATCTATAGTTTTATATCTATATATATCTATATATCTATCTACCTATATATGTGTGTGTGTGTGTGTGGGTGTATGTATTTTCATATATATACACACACACACACACACACACACACACACACACATATGCACATACATATATATATATATATATATATATAATGTATATACTGGGGGGGTGGAATACTTAGAGAAGTCATCAAGATCGTTATTTAGAGTGTTGGAAATATCAAAATGAAGACTGTTTGTGGCAAAGGAAAGGTTAAGTGTGAGTTTGGGATTCTAATGCCAAAGCTTTTGGGTATTTCAATGGTTTCAGCATTGAGGGTGTGTGTGTGTGTGTGTGTGTGTGTGTGTGTATTTGCAGATTAGGTTTAGAGTAAGGGCTATAGAAGGGGATATATTTAGCATTGTGCAAGTGTGCAATGGTATGTGTTTGAGCATCTTGTGGAGCGGTAATATTAAAAGGTTTTTTTTCTAAGGTAAGATGTATGGCTAGGAGTTATCATCAGGGAGAGCTTCAGGTGCAGACTTAGGGTTAAGCATGTGTTGAAGCACCCATTCCCATCCATATGAATGTGTGCTCTTCCTAACCCTGCCCATAACCCCAAACCTTAAACATTACTTTAGAAAAAACCTTTCCATAATATCAGTATTCCAACAAAGTGTATTTGAAATTATGGATATGGTTTTGGTTATCTGATAAAGAAAATAAGTCTATTCTTCTTTTGCATCATTTTTTGATTTGATGGTTTGGTTTTCAGTAAGTTGATTATCTGTGTTTTAGGGTATGTATGCATTTTGATCAGGGGCAGCTCATGCTATTGGGCTGCAGCCTCCCCAGCTGTACAAAATAAAGAAAAGAATAAAAACCAAAGATAAAATAAATAAAACAACAAACGCGAGTCCCGGAACTCGCACAGGCGCACTCACGGCATTTTCCCAAGTCAGGAGCATGAGCATAGAATCCGGACTGCTGGTAAGACTATCCAGATTAGGAAGACAGCCTGCAACAGCAAAGATCCCAGAAGTCTATGCAGTTACAACTGCATAGACTGGAAGGGGATCGGACTGCAACATCTGCAGGCTGGAGCTGACAGGATGTTGGCTCTGGCTCGCAGGGCTTTCATTTTGAAACTGGAGCTTGTGTGTGTGTGTGTGTGTGTGTGTGTGTGTGTGTGTGTGTGTGCATGTGTGTGTAAAATGCCCCAGTAGCCAGAAAAGAGTCAGGAAATAAATATACCTAATGGCTAGACTCAAACCCTGTACCTTGGGAGTAGGTAGCAAGAGTTTAAATCCCCTACCCACCACCACTTGTGAAATTTTGTCCTCATAGTTTTGCTCTGTTCCTCATAAAATCGGTGTTTTTTCTGGATTTTGAATCCACTAAACAATGACAGGCATTTGAATTTCAGACTTCATATTTTTCAGAAAGTACATGGTAACACAAAGCCTTTTATTCTAGCAATTTTCTTTTTATAAGATCAATATTTGAAATTTGTCCCTATTTTTTTGGGTTGTATTCCTCCATTATTGGCTTTGTCTAGGGTTTTTTGCACTAACAGGTTGAGAGCTATGGTGAGAACTGAATTCACTGAATACATTTGGGGGCTGTGGCTTTGTCTAGGTGTTTTGTGCTAAGAAGTTGAGAGTTATGGTGAGAACTGAATTCACTAAATGATAGCCATTTAAGTTTCAGTCTACCTGTCTTTAAAGAAACAGCTGATTTGGCATAGTGGTATCTTGCTCTGACTGTAGTGCACAGGGTCCTGGGTTCAAGACTTGACAGTGAAATGCATGGTGGTATCACAGCATTTTATTCTAGCAACTTTCCAAGATTATGCAAACAATGTTTAAAATGTGTCCCTAGTTTTTGGGCTTTTGTCCACCCAATAAATGTTGGCTTTTTCCAGATTTCTTGTGCTTCAAAGTTGAGAGATACAGTTGAGTGTTGGGTGCATTTCACAAGGAGCTGAGAGCTTGAAAAGAAGTTTAGTGCTGCTTATGCTGTGTCTGCTTGTGTTGTTAATCGCACAACAGGTAGTGTACTTGCTTTTGATGCAGAAGACTGTGGGTTCTACTCCCACAGTATATCGATGCATTACTGATATTTTACTGTTTTGTACTTTTAAAGGGGGTGGATGCTGCAGTCCTGAGAATGTCCTCTTTGGCGGAGATACCTAGTAACATTGAACCTGTTACCAGTTTGCCGTCCATTCTCTAGTGCAATATTACTAGCTTATCATTTTTTTAATGTAGCATAGGCAATTTATTCCTCAAGAGCAATGGGCACTTTATTTGTAGATATAACAATGAAATATAAAATTGTGTGCTAGCAGCAACCTCTTCATTAGTTACAGATCTCTTTAATGTGGAATTATTTAGATGACTTTTACTTCTGCTGAGATTGTGCATATTTACTGATACTGTGGGATTGTAGAAGTTTAAGTAGACTTTTATGATGGAAATGTTCCGAATTGGGCAGTTTTGTCATTATTGGTGCATGCATTTAGTTTCATTGTTTACTGGGAAAATGTTCAAAACAATAAATTTAAAATGCCCTCTAAAACTGTACTGTATTATACAGGGAATATAATTCAATACAATCAGGAAGGTCTATCAAAGAGCACATGTATGTTTCCTGTGCAAAGGGCCTATGATTTGAAAACAGTCCAAAGTTAATCTTTGTCTGCCATTGGCCAGATGTATTTTCTTTGAATGTGGGTTTCAATGTTGTTTCAATGAATGTGAGTTTCAAGGGCAGAGAAGTTTTAATGCCAAGTCTATTTCATTGTGAAACTGCATTGCTTTGTTTAGCATATGTCTATTAGCGTTTGTGCTGTAAAATGCAAAATAAAACTTTTAAATTAAATATAAATCATAGTAGAAGTAAAGTGGTATGCACATTACAGTGTTTATGATAAATGGGGTGAAATAGCCAAGTAATGGGACACTGGAATAACTGTGGGGGAAATCACATTCAACCATTATTTTGTGGGGGGAGAAGGGCAGCAAACTCAGCCCCAGCTGAACTATACCTGTCAACAGTCCAGATTTTTGCAGAATGATTGCATTTTTGCTTCTTGTTTTTGGTTTGTTCCTCATACAATTTGTGGTTTTCTGGCAAATCATTTAGGAACGGAGTCACTAAATAATGATAGGCATTGAGTTTCAGAATTCATACCCTTCAGAAAATACATGCTAAAGCAAGACCTGTTATTATGTCAACTGTCTAAGTTTATATAAGAGCAATGTTTAGTACTGTTTGTATGTTCCCCCAATAATTTTGGCCTTGTCTAGATTGCCTGTGTTAAGAGGTTGAGAGTTACGAGCAAATAAATCACTTTATAGAATTAGGTATATCCAAACCTCTCAACTGTCCCCAATTTTGGCTCAGAATGTTGCTCTCCCCCTAATGATACCTTTGCAAAATGGCAAATTTGGAAGAAAACATGGAGGGTTTACAATTAATAAATAATTGTAATGATCAGATTAATAGATTACTTTTAATTTCAGAAATGCATGTAGATTCTCTTATTTTTTCAGCTGCTCAAGTTAACAGTACTGATATTAAAAAAGTAAAAAACGAAATGACAAAGATGCACAGACTGGCTGAAAAATAATCCTTTTACTTCGAATAAGTTAAAATCAGCATAAAATAACACACAAAATAGTAAATAGTCAAGTAAGGGAAGCGCTTTCGTTTGGCAGTTGCCAAACTTTTTCAAACAGTTAACCATCATTTCCTGTTGGTTAAATACTTAAATTCAATGATGTGATACAATGTATTTCCATTAACACTTTAAAGAAACAATGTATCCTGCAAAAATAAACATTGTATCTTGTAAATAAATTTACTAAGAGAATAATGAAAAATCCAGTCAAACCACTATAATCACATCTGTTCGTAAATTGCCCAACCTGTGTAACATTCATATAACATTAAACATATGAACCCTTGAGTTGTATACTTACATATTAAGTATTATAAAACTGTAAAATTTAATTCCAAGGTTAAAAAACCTAAGATGTATGTAAAAGGTAGAATTATATTTTAAAGGTTTAGAAAGACCCATAACAAACACCAACAACAAACCAATGCCTAAAATTGATATTATGTAACACCTACTTATATGTTGAACCTAATATAGTCATGTAAGTGTCACAGATATTTACATAACTTCATCATACATAGAAAGAACACTATAAAAACTGTGTATCCGGTTCATTCCTATTTAAATTTCAGTATTAGGAACTGTGAATAATACCTTTTATAACACACACATGGAAAGCGGACGCAAAATGTAACTTACAAAAACCCATACAAAATAAGGTGTAATCATTGTTTGTTTATGTATACTATATAAAAGTTGTGTATGAAATATTAATTTATTAAAATATTGTTTATTAAAATTTATTAAAACCTATATCTTACGTTATAATCAGTCAAGAACCTATGTCAGAAATATAAAATGTGTATTTAATAATAATGTAAAATATATGATGAATATTTGTGTGTGAAATAATTTTGGTATGTAAAGAATTTATTTTTGCTTTTATTTTTATTTTTAAGGTACATCGTGCATAACAACCTAAGTAGTTGATAAAATACTTTTTAATTTGATATATATAAATACACTTATAAAACCCTGTAACTTTAATGTTACCTAAAAAAGTACCTAAAAAAATATATACCTAAAAAAATGTACTAAAAATGTACTTGAAAAAGTGTGTATATACCTAATAAGGTCTGGAAAAAGTACGTAAAAAAACATACTATCTCTAAAGTTTTTAACTTTAGAATACTAGCGATTGAAATTGCATTATTTAATCCAGGCCAATTATGTGCATTTAATTTTATTTGCCATTGTAATTCTAGTTTTTCTAACAATGGTTGCCATGCACCTCCCCTAGCATCCAATTTTATGGCATCTAAAACAATAAATTTAAAAGAATGAGATGTATAAGTATTAGTGTGTTTCGCTAGAGCATTTATTTCATTACAGTCATGTATAGCTCTAATATGTTCACCCATATGGTCTTTCAATCTCCTTTCTGTTTTACCTACGTAAAACCCCGTGCAGGCACAACATAAAGCACAATATACTATCTTTTCAATGATACAACTAGCTTTCTCCTTTAATCTAACATTGACACCATTAATTATTAATTCAGTGGTTTCCAACACATAACAGCAGTGTTTACATCTGCCACATTTATACATTCTTCCATATTTAGTGTCTTGTGTGCTTTCCATATTAATATGGAAAATTAATTATGGATAATTAATATTAAAATAGTGTCCCTTCTTTGACAGGTTCCCAGCTGTATTGTTTGGCTATTTTATATTTTTGCATCACATTTGTGGTCCATGATTCATAAAATTGTGGTTTTCTGGCAAATCATTAACGATTGAAGTTAGAAAATAATAGACATTTGAGTTTCCAATTTCATACCTTTCAGAAAATTCATACTAATGCAAGACCTACTATTCTATTATCTTTCTACGTTTATAAGAGCAATATTTTAAAATTGTCCTTATTTTTGGGCCTTTGTCCCACTTCTATTTATGGCTTTGTCCAGATTTCTTGCTGCGAGGTTGAGAGGTATGACAAATGTGTTAGAGCCATCACCATCAGCCAGAGACATTTCAAATTGTGATATACATGTTGCACTCCAATCCTCCACGTGGTGACTCTGGATGTGTCCAAGCAAGGCAAGGAGCAGTTATGCAGTGTAAGTGTGCAGAGTATCCTCCCATCCATGGTAGACACAAGTGCTACAGCGGCTTTTCATCTGTCCTTGATTTTGTAGAATGTTCTGGTTTTCTGTCATATTTTTATACTGTTGATTTATGCTTCTTCTTATTCAGAAAATGCATGTTGTTGCAGAACCTGTTGCTTTGTGTTTAAGTAGCAATGCTTTAATAACCATCAGGTACGCTTGTCTGAGACTGTAAGATGCAAGTAAGCTTTAATAAGCATACTGTTAAAGAATTATCAACATTGAAAGTATTTTTGTTGTTGCCATGCAGAGAATATTTACATAACTAGATTGCGTATAAGCCTTAGGTATTGAAATGCATATGACAGTATTTGTAATAAAGGACAGGATTACAGTATTTTCAGAATCTCATGACATTTGTTGGAGACTTGCAGTCATCTTTGCAGGCTTTACCCATAGGTTCATAGGTTGGTACTAGGCTATCAGCCCTAGGGCCTATACAAGCCTAGCCATAACAATTCCCTGGCTATTTCTTCCCACATTATTTAATTTCCTGGACCCCTGTCTAGCAGGGTGACTGACGTGATCCCTGGGGTGAATTTCCTTTCTCCCATCCAATTGTCAAGGTTCCTCTTGAAGAGGTCCAAAGAGGCACTCTGCTTGACATGTATGGGCAATCCATTCCAGAGTCTGGGGAGTCTCTGGGTCAGGAACCTATCCCTCCAGCATGTTTTGTTTATTGTGATGACAAGGTTTAGATCCCTGGGCGTGTAGCTCTGAGGGATTGGGATTTCTTTAAGTGTAGCATGTCCAACAGCTCTGGGTTTGACATGGCCTTGTATGTTAAGCAGAGATCGCCTCTGAGTAGACGATATGCGACAGAGTATAGCTGGAGTTTTTTAAGGCGGTCAGCATAGGGCATCTGCTTTAGGCCTGTGATTCTTTTAGTGAGGTATTTCTGAGGCCTTTCCAGTTGTTGCAGATGTCTTGAGAGGTACATACCAAATGGGGCGTTGTATTCTATAATGGGTCTAATGAGGGATGAGTACAGTGGGACAATGACCTCCTTCTTTCTGGATGAAAAGCCCTTCGTGATGAGGTGTGCCACATAGAAGGATTTTCTGACTGTTGTGGTGATGTGGTTATCGAAGGTGAGACCACTGTCCACCTGTGTCCCTAAGTCTCTTATCACACTTTCTGTGTTTAGTGTACTGTCACCTATATGGTAATTCATGGATACATGTTTTTTCCCAAAGAGGATAACAATACATTTCTTGGCATTGAGCTTGAGCCCATGGCTCTGGCACCAAGCATCTGTTTCTGTAAGGCCCTTTTGTAGAGTATCCACATCATTTGGGGATTCAATAATGGCTCCCAGTTTGCAGTCATCTGCAAAGTTTGTTAGCCAGAGTCCCTTAGTGTTGACCTGTACTTCAGAGAAGTAGATGCCAAACAAGAGCGGCCCCAGGACTGAACCCTGAGGTACTCCACTTGTCACTTGTCTGGAGCTGGATTTGGAGTCGGCTACTTTTACAGTGTGGGTTCTATCAGTAAGCCATTTAGCAACCCATTGGGTGACATAGGGATTAATGCCCAACTTAGTAAGTTTATCTATGAGTCCAGAGTGGGGAATGGTGTCAAAGGCCTTGGCAAGGTCTAGAGAGGCTGTGTGGACCACCTTACCCTTGTCCGTGGCTCTGGAGACTGATTCAAAGAAGTCAATCAGGTTCAGGAGACAAGATCGGCCCTTCACAAACCCAAACTGGGTGGGGTCCAGTGTTTGAAGGTTGCCAATGTCTTTGTTTATAAGTTCCATGATAATACGCTCCATGGCCTTGCAGATAAGGCTTGTCAGACTGATGGGACGGTAGTTTCCGGGATCCAAGGTGGATCCCCCCTTGTGGATTGGGATAACTGTAGCTCTGCGCCACTCAGTGGGCACGAAACCTGAGGTGAGGCTATGATTAAACATGACACTTAGGTGAGGTGCCAGTTCATATTGTAGTTCATGGAGTACACAGCCCGGGATGTCATCTGGTCCCATGGATGCTGTATTCTTGGTTTTAGAGAGTGCGTTTTGTACCTGTGTGGCCGTTATTACTGGAATTTGGCAATCTTCCGGTATTGAGATGTGCCATTTACAGGGTAAACTAAACAGAATGCCAATCTATCATGTGTGGTCCATAACCTGTGCAGTAATCCATTAAGCAATTTATCTTGAGCTTGTTTCTTGTTTGCTGTTCATTTTTTACTTTGATCATGTTTTCCCCATGAAACAAGTAAATAGTTGCTGTCAGGCAGCATGTCTTTTTCGGCTAAGAAACATTTTTACAAATGGGGGTATCACAGAGATTACTACTTTCAGCATGTTACTTGGTACTTTTATAAAGCTGAATATAAATTATAATGAGAACTGCAGTGCAAGAAGAAATGATATGAGTTGAGTGCTGCTTGTTTTTTATACTTGATTTTGACTGGCATTCAGTAATGTATTTAAAAAGTAATCCCTTTTTTTCATGCCTCACACCCTTTTTGTTTTCATCTAGATATTAAGTAAGGTGTCATGTAGCCAATGCATTAACATATTTTTTTTTCTTTTACACTTCATTTTTTCTTGATTGAACTCTCATAATGACGGTTTGGCACACAGGGTAGCATATTTAATTAAAGTCCAAGTTTTGGCATTTTTTAGCATAGCCCCACCCCTTTCTAGTTGGCCACACCCCTTCCCATTGACCCCCACCCATTCAACTGTCTCCTGCAGCCCCCCCTTTGATTTGAAGCCACCAGCCACCACTGATTGTGATATCTGTTACATGAATTTATATAGTTAGATAAGATAATAATAGGTTTTCATAGCCACAGCTACCATTGCTGGGCCATTACATTTTTACTGCATTTTTTTCTGCTTGCATTTTAGCTGGTCTGGGGATCTTAGTCCAGTCTTGTAGTATTACTCACAATAGTGGCAGAATTATAAATCATTGCAGGATCTGAGCCTTGTATAAACACCTATACTGCATTTTTATTGTTTATTGATTGGAATCTTTTCTAACTCACCTCCTTTAACCTATGCTGTGCAGTGAAGTAATGCTTTGCAGTGTCCTCTATCGACTCAGGCACCCTGTGTTGTAATTTTCCCAATAATACTTTCCCTGCTATTTTCCCAAGTTTCTAGCTGAGTGTAGAGCAGCTAGTTTGTTTGCTGAGAAGGATTACCCCAGCAAGATCTTGCCTGGGTGTCCTGCAGAGTTCTACAGCAGCAGAAATAAAAAATAAAGACTTTGAGTGGATTAAGTACCTCTGTTTTGCTTTTTATTGCCTATTATCTCTAACTGCACTATTCTAAGCATTGTTTATTAACTTTGCAACTTGTTTTAACTGTTTATTTTAATTCTGATACTGTTTGTATTTTAACTGATTGTTTTTTAAGTATTTTTCAACTGTTTAACTATTGTGGGCTACACACTCAAGTGTGATAGCCATTTTTTTGCCTTGAAAGTATTTTTATTACTGTATCTGTTTTAATTTTTTTAAAAAAAAATCATCTCTCTCTACTCATTTCCTGCCTTTCTATAACCAGTACAGTCTGGTTTTCAGATTCTGCTGAATTCTGGGCTGTTTTGTAGTTTCTGTGTTGCCCAGACCTTACTAAGATAGAAGGAAGCTTCTCTGTTCATCAGTGAGAGTGGTGAGCTTTGAGCAGCCTATCTGTCTCTAGAGGAGTGGTTTCAGCTCAGAATCTGTAGTTTTGTTGGTCATTTTGGGCTATTTCTATCTTTCTTTCTGTTTAAAAACCCATGTTTGTGTGGTTTTGTGCATCAGCGTTTAGCTAGGGTTAAACTATTACCGGCGCCAGAAAGTCTGCTCTTCAAGTTTTCCCTTAGAACTAACCATTTCAGCTTTTAAGCACTCAGATCTGGTCCTCGTAGCTCAGCACTTGCCTAGAAACTGTTGTAAGCAATAAACAGACCATAAATTGCTACAACACTCAACTCTCCTTACCAAGTAAGAAAAAATAGTTAGTACTTAAACAGTTAGTGCTTAAATAAATAATTTCCTATCTGAGCAGGTCCAAGGGTCAGCTTGTCTTCACCTGTTCACCTGGTGAATGTGAGCATCCTGAGGCAATGTAGCAATTGCCTCATGTACACAGACAATTCTCTCCTCCTACCACCTAACACCACAACCTGTGAGAGATGCACCTATATTGCCAAACTGGAAGCCAAGCTCTCTCCAGCCAAGACTGGACTAGTTAGTCAAGAGGAGAAGGTAAACACTTGCACCACACCATGCACAACACATATTCTTTCAAAATCTACACCCACACATAGTAACACGAAATACACACCTACATTTGTGGAGGTCCTTAAAACAAATCTGCCCAAAAAACAGAGACCGCTGAAGCTGAAACGCAAACAATCAACACCACCTAACACAACCCAAGTGACACAACTCACAAAACCAGTGTGCCACTCAACCTCAGCCCCTAAGGCAAAACGTACCTAGCACACTAGTCATAGGTGACTCTATAATCAGGCACACTGATGTCCCACTCACCAGGCGAAACAAGGAGAAGATTACAGTTAGCTGCCTGTCAGGTGCCAGGATCCGCCACATAACGTACACACTCAGGTCACTTCACAATAAGTACAAATATGACTCTGTCATTGTTCGTGTTGGAATGAACGACCTGAGACGACCTCCTTGGACTACATGAAAAGAGACATGGAGGAGGTCTCGGATCTTGTAGCCCAGGCAGGTATGACCCTAGCCCTGAGTAGCTTCCTGTCTTCACCCAGAATGATACCTCAGTTCAAGGATAAAATGATTGACTTCAACAATTGGCTAAACTTCTGGTGTCATTCTAAGGGGATCCAGTATCTGTCAGCCTGGGATGACATAATTGACAAGCCACCATGCTTTGCCAGAGATGGCCTGCACCTGTCGCCCCTGTATTTTTGGATACTGGCTAATGCTCTTGCCAACCCCATAGGGCCTTTTTTAGGCAAGGTTCAAATTACAAATTTACCCCTGTAACTAGTACAAACAAACAAAATCTGAGGGTAATGTCACTCAATGGTAGATGTCTCAACCTCAAAATGCACTCACTCGAGGCTCCTTAAAATGGAGAACATCGACATCTGTACAGTGACAGAGACCTGGTTCAAGGTTCCAGAGAGCACCCCTGCAATACCAGGCTACAATTCATACCACACCTTTCGACCATCTAACCTGGACTGAAACACCAGAGGTGGAGGCATGTCCATATTCACCAAGGATATCCACACCTCTAGGCTAATTGCCCAACATAATGCATCCGAAATTCTCCAGGTGCAACTAACACTGGGCAAGACTGCAATCCAAATTGTAACTTGCTACAGATCCCCCACCATGCCCCAAGACTCCCACTCCACTTTTCTTAACATACTGGAAAATATCAAGGTACAACCCAACACCCTCATACTGGGAGACTTCAACTACCCCGCCCTCAACTGGGAAAACTACTCATGTACCAATACACTGACAAAGCATCTTTTGGAATTCATAAATTCCAATGCCTTGGACCAATTGATCCAGACCCCCACCAGGGGCAGCAATATCCTAGACCTGGTCATTACCAACATGGGCAATCAGTGCTCCAAACCTGAGGTCAGCCACTTGTTGGTCAGATCCAACCATAAGCTAATCACCCTAGACATCCACATCCTGCCCCACCTCCTATTAAGGAAACCACTGTTAAAAACTCCTCAAAAGCCAACTTAACACGTCTTAAGACAGAAGTGGCTAACTTCACCACTCCCATGCAGACAGACAGTAGCAGTACGACTGCTGAATCTAACATCAATGCACTGTATGAACACATACATGAGTGCATGGACCATGCCATCCCAAATAGAACCAAGATGCTATCCTTCTCCAAAAAAAAAAGAAGCCAATCTGGTGGTCCCCTGCCATTAACAAGCTCTGCAACAAAAGGAAGAAACTGTTGCAAAAAAGAGTAAAATCCCTAGACTGGAAAAACTCCCTTGTCAGCCTCAGTAAGAAGCTGAGATCCCTCAAAATCCTCCAAAGCTAGTTAAGAAAACAAAATCACTACGGCTTCTAAAGATAATCACAAGGCATTCTAAAGCTATGTCAAAAATCTCAATGGCAACACTCAGATCTGCTCAGAGCTGCAGCACAATGGCACTAAACATACAGAACCAGCTGATATCGCCAACATCCTGGTGAATAGGTTCAGTGCAAATTTCTCACCCCCGAAAGGGCCCATCTCTATACTGGATGAATGCCAAGTCCCTGTAATCACGGCCACACAGGTGAAAAATGCATTTGCCAAAGCCAAAAATACAGCATCCATGGGACCTGACAACGTCCCAAGCTGTGTTCTGCATTGACTACAAAATGAACTGGCACCCTACCTAAGTACCATGTTCAATCATAGCATCACTACAGGTTTTGTGCCTACTGAATGGTGCACAGCTACTGTGATCCCACATCTACCATGGACCCCAGGAACTACCGACCTCTCAGCTTAAAAAGCCTGATCTGCAAGGCCATGGAACGTATTATCATGGAACTTATAAATAAAGACAGAGGTAACCTGCAAACTCTGGACCCCACCCAGTTTGGGTTTGTGAAAGGCAGATCATGTCTCCTGAACCTGATTGACTTCTTTGAAGCAGTCACCAAAGCCGTGGACGAGGGTAAGGCAGTTCACACAGCCTACCTAGATCTCGCCAAGGCCTTCAACACCATCCCCCACTCTGGTATTATTGATAAACTCACAAAACTGGGCATAAACCCCTAAGTCACATGGTGGTCAGCCAACTGGCTCACCAACAGAACCCACACAGTGAAAGTAGCCAATTCCAAATCCATCTCCAGACCGGTGACAAGTGGAGTACCACAGGGTTCAGTCCTGGGTTCCCTCCTGTTTGGCATCTACTTCTCGGAAGTCCAAGCCAACACAGAGGGCTTGTGGCTAACAAAGTTCACAAAAGATTGCAAAATTGGGGCCATTATTGAATCCCCTAAGGATGTGGACATTCTACAAAAGGGCCTAGCTGAGACAGATACCTGGTGCCACAATCACGGCCTTAAGCTCAATGCCAAGAAATGCATAGTTATGCCCTTTGGAAAAAACCTTGTCCTAACAAATTACCACATAGGTGGTAGTCCACTTAACACTGAAAGTGTGATACGAGACCTAGGGACACAGGTTGACAGCAGTCTTTCATTTGGCATCCACATAGCCACAGTGGTCAGGAAGTCCTTCTATGTGGCACACCTCATCACAAAAGGTTTCTCATCCAGAAAAAAAGAGGTCAATATCCCCCTCTACTCAGTCCTCATTAGACCCATTATAGAGTACAACACCTCATTTGGGATGTACCTCACAAGACATTTGCAGCAACTGGTAAGACTGCAGGAATACCTAACAAAGAGGATCACCGGCCTTAAGCAGATGCCCTATGCAGATCGCTTTAAGAAACTCCAGCTCTACTCTTCGCATACTGCCTACTCAGAGGCGATCTCTGCCTAACATACAAAGCCATGTCAAATCCAGAGCTGTTGGACATGCTACACTTAGAAAAATCACAATCCCTGCGGGCCACATGCTCCAGAGAAACTAACCTTGTCACCACAATTAACAGAATTTGCTGGAGGGATAGGTTTCTGTCCCAGAGATTTCCCATACTATGGAACAAGCTGCCCATTCATGTCAAACAGAGCAATTCACTGGCCCTGTTCAAGAAAAGTCTGGAAAGCTGGATGGGGAATAGGAAATTTACCCCGGGTATCACTTCTGTGGCTCTGCTCAACAGGAGCACAGGTAAATAAATTTCTGGGTGGCTAAAGCCAGGGAATCTTTATGGCTAGGCTTATATAGGCCTTGGGGCTGATAGCCTAGTACCTTCCTATGAATCTATGAACTCCAAGATTTTTGTTTTATATGAATCCTAGGCCTTCACCCCAACCTAGCAACTCTAAACCCCAAATGCCCCACCACTCGAAGATCACAAAAAAGAGGACCCACAGCCATGGATGTACACTTCTGTACCATCTCTGTAGCCATCCTGGGACAATGTAGCAAATTGTCTCATGTTTACTGAGAACCCTTTTTTCATAAGTTGACTAACAAGGTATGTGAGTGATGTACTTATACTATGTCTTTGGAGGTAAAGCTCTTACACACAGATACTGATATTTGCAAACAGACACACAGACACACACACACACACTGCTATGGAGCATATAAATTCACATATGCTGAGGCTCTTAAATGCACTCTACCCAAACCTCAAAGGCTTCCCATATGCTGCCCTCAGCAACCTCCTAAACACTCCACAAAGATAACACTCCCTAGGACACCTACAGCCACATCTCACAATGTTTAAATTTCAAAGCTCTTAAGGCAAACTGCCACACAACTCAATATATTGGTCATTGGAGGCTCCATTGTGAAACACACTGATGTCCCCTCATGAGGCTCAGCAAGGAGACAGTCATAGTCAGTTACCAATCAGGGGCAAGGATCCTTCAGATCACACATGCAGTCACTGAACCAGTATGACCGATGTGGGTGTTAGTGACCTGTGACCTTCCTCCCTGGACTACATGAATAGAGACACGATAGAGCTTTCAGACTGCATCCCCCAGGCAGGTATGAGCCTAGCACTGAACAGCATTTTACCTTCTTCAAGGATGATACCACAATATAAACAGAAGATGATTGACTTTAGCAATTGGCTTAGTTACTGGTGTCATTCTAAGATGATCCAGTATTTGTCAGCTTCTGAGGATATGATTGACTGACCACACTGCTTTGCCAGGGATGGTCCGCGCCTGTCCCCACTAGGCTTTCAGATACTGACCAAAGCATTATCTACCCTATAGTGCCTTTTTTTAGGCAAAGCCAATCTCATAAACCAACAAATATATTAAATTCTATACAAGATAAACTAAAGGTGTTACTGCTTAGTGCTTGGAGTCTCAGAAAAAGCTCCACTTCCTGGAAGCACTCCTTACCCTGGAGAATGCTAACATCTGTGCAGTTGCTGAAACATGATTTAAAGCCATGGAAGATACCCAGGCAGCACAAGGTTATAATGCCTTCCTCACATTTAGAGCAGGTACAACACAAGAAGGGAAAGATGTTGAGGTATATCACTCTACATGAAATGTAAGCACATCTCAAGACTGGTCAGACAATATGACATGCTTCAGCCACTCCGTATCCAACTAAGCTTAGGTGAAGTTCAATACCATATTCTTGCTAGCTATAGGTCCCTGACCCAGGATAACCAAACCACATACTTAAATGTACTGGAGTCGCTCCCAATTCAGCCTAACCCATATTCATGGGTGATTTCAACTATCCCACCACAGATTATAACATGTGCAACCATTAGCATGCAGGCTCAATGATTCCTGGATTTTTTTCAATGCAAACACTCTGGGACAGCTGGTCTGCACACCTACTAGGAGTGCAAATATCCTGGAACTGATACTGACAAATATGAGATAAAGTTGGGCCCCCACTTGTCTAGTGTCCTTACTAGTCAGATTAGATCATAAAGCAGTCACCCTTAAATAAATATAAAGGCTGAACTGCTAGCAAACTCCAAAACCTTTAAAATATTTTCTAAGGCTAACTATCTCCTATTAAGCAATGGCACAGCTGAATTCCAACCCTCCAAAACTCAGAGAACATGATGGCCTATGCAGAACTGTTTATGGAAACCCTATACAAGCATGTAAATAACTACATAGGAACAGCAGTACCAAACCAAAATAAACATAGTCTTAGGACAAACTCCAAAAACAAGCCCCTTGGCAGACCCCCAATATAAATAGGATGTACAACAAAAGAAAGAAAACCCTGTCCATAAACAGGATGGGCTATGTGCAAAAGAACAGAAAATAACTCTCTCATCAATGTTAACAAGCAACTTAGGGGACTAATCAAGTCCACCAAAGTCAATTTCAAGGCAAAAACAGCCTTTCAGGCTAAGCATAACCATTATGCATTTTTCAGTTATGCACTCAACCTTAAAGGAAACAATAATAATAAAAAAATGAACTTTCTATTGAATTGAGGGATATAGCAAATCTGCTGACCAATAAATATATCTCCAATTTCACCACTATCACCCCAAGTTACTCCCAGGAAATACCCTCTAACATTTCTTCCCCAACTATCACTAAAGAACAGGTCCTCACTGTACTCTCCAAAGCTAAAAACACAACATCAGTGGGGCCTGATAATATCCTATACTGCCTCCTAAATAGCTTGAAACATGACCTGTGAGGTCCACTAGAATCTCTATAAAACCACAGCCTCCAGATAGACTTCATCCTTTGGGAATATAAAAACTGTTATCATTCTACATAAAGGTGGACTATAAACAGACCCAGGGAGCTACAGACCCCTACTTTTGACTAGTCTTATATATAAGGTCATGGAAAGAATTATCCTGGACCTGATAAAGACAGACATCAGAAATTTTAACACACTGGACCCATCCCTGTTTGTTTTCATCTAGGGCAGGTCATGCCTATTAACTTGGTGAACTTCTTCAGGAAGGTCACTAGAGCATTGACAAGGGCAAAATGGTATACCTACCTTGAACTGGCAAAAGAATTTCCACCAAGAGGACTGTTACTAATGTAGTCCCACGGGGCTTAGTATTGGGACCTCTCCTGTTTAGAATATACTTCTTCTGGCAGAACAGATTTGCCCACAACTGCAAGATGGGTGAAATCTCTGAATCTCGCAGAGATCTAGATATTCTCTGGGAGGGTCTGACACATACAAATGACTGGTGCCAGAACCATAGCCTAAAACTGAATGTTAAAAATGCATAACCATACTCTTTGAGAAGATGACCACCCCTGCAAATTACAGCACTGATAATACTCCCGTAAGAGTAGACCCAGTGGTAAAGGACTTAGGAACTCAGGTTAACAGTAACCTGAACTTTAATCACCATGTGTCAATGGTAGCAAGAAAATCCTTCTATTCTATATGTAAGGGCATGGCATCCAGATCTAAGGAGATCATAGTTATATTATACTCAGCCCTCATTAGACCAATAATCAAGTACAACGTACCCTTTGGCATGTACCTGAACTGGCATTTCCCACAACTGGAGTTGCCAAAGAGATTTCTCACTAAAAGAACACAGAGTATCAATAATATGTCCTATGCGGACCGCCTGAAAGCCCTATCCCTGTATCGGTCTCCTACAGACTACTAAGGAGCGATCTATGCCTAACCTACAAGGC
Source organism: Protopterus annectens (assembly GCF_019279795.1). NCBI lineage: Eukaryota > Metazoa > Chordata > Ceratodontiformes > Protopteridae > Protopterus > Protopterus annectens. The sequence continues at coordinate 488,871,949 of NC_056750.1, read as the reverse complement.
ATTCTTTGATCCAGCCTTGATGGATCACAAAGCAAACAGCACTAGAATTACCTGATCTAAGGATATAACCCTTGTCTGCGACATAAACAAAACATGTTGGAGAGCCAGGTATGTGTCTTAGAGATTACCTCTTCTGTGAAGTAGACTCTTCATTCACTTGAAACAGAGCTCTTTCCTAAGTATATTCAAATGCAATTTGGACTGATGGGAGGTAAATCGAAAATTATTCCCTGGATTGTTGCCTGTGGCCCTTATGGATAGGGGCAGTTTATAGATGCCCTAAGGCACAAGCAAGCATGTACAAAAGCTATTCTAGTCCATGAGCATTCATAACTGAGAAAAATGCGTCATGATTGGTTGTGCTTAAAAAGGGGTCTAGGGCTTAACTAAAGCACCTTTCTTCAGAAGGCTGCTGCATTTTTATTTATGGGATGAAGGAAATTAGAAGCCATAAAATTAAATACATTATAAAAACCATATAGGTCAAATATCAAAGACAACTACTAGGATCTTTTTTATGAATTAAATTATAATATTGTTTCAGATTTTTATAAAAAATGATTTTAAAGTCATCTGGAAATACTTCAACATTTCTAACCTGGAAGATATTTTCCTGAAAACTTTTAAATAAAATTGAAGTTGTCTACAAGAAACAAAATATTAAGTGCTAGAGATGCAATTCTAATTCAAAAGCAGATTGGCAACATATAAATTGTGATTGTGAAGTTTTAAAACTCTTCTAGGATAGTGCTAATATATTTATGCAAGCATTATGGCCTGATAACTTTAAGTTAACTAAATATTTAGTAATATTTAATGTTCCAATTCCTCGGGTTATTCCTAAATCACATCATCATTTATTTTGGAATATGTTAGCAATGACTAGAATAGTGGTCACTAAAAATTGGAAGAATTCAAATGCTCCCTCAATTGTTGAATTTAGAAATGCAAAGACTGTATGCAATAATGAATTCCATGTTATTAAGATGAGAAGTAATCATAATATTTCCACACAAAATAGTTGAAAATAGAGTGTGTTCTGGAAAAATATTAATTGAATGATAATTATCTTTATTTAAAAAAAAAACTTTTCTTTACATATGTTAACTTGATTAAATATGGACTATTGTAATTATTTTGTATGAAATTTATTATGCTTCATTATTGCAATTGGTTAATTATTTAAAAACGCTAAAAATAATAAAATGTCTAAGCTTGTTAGCCTATTAATCTCCTATGATCTTATGATCCTATTAACTACCTTTATTAACTATTGACATGCATTAATCTTTTACAATGTCCAATCAACATTTAATAAATTGGCTTGATTAACTGTAGTCTAGCAACAGAAGTGGAGAAACCATTTCTTCTGTAGCTGTAGAAAGAGTATAGAATACTGTAATCTGGAAAGCACATTGGATTAAAGGGAAAACTCATCTGGGCTTTGCTTTGTTAATTGAACCTGAGTAGAAATCATAGTCCCCCTTTCTTGTTTACTGTTTAGCATACATGTCCATTTTTTGTATTTATTTGAGCAACATAGGTTCTTGCAGATAACACAGAGATCTGCACAGTACTCTAATGGGTCGGAATTTGATAAAGAAGGTAAAGTTAAAAGACAGGGCAGTGACAATTTAGCCTGTTCTAGACCATTCTGTAAACAGATAACCCTGTCTTCACTGGCTACATGTTCAATCCCATATCATCTTGAAAGCCTTAATGTTAGTTCACTTGGTGATATATGACCCGAGTCCTCCTCCCCTCAGTATGTACTTGGTTCTGTGCTGCCCTAGTAAGCCCCTTTGTTTTTCTTCCATGGGCTTCTGGAGTTTATCTGGTTGTAGTTAGAGTCCATCAGTATTCATGCTTTCTGCCATCAAGACCTTACCTTTGGAACCTCTTCTACATGTGTGACAGACTGGGTCATGATGTCGGATATTAAATGGTCCCTCAAAACAGATTTATTTCAATTAGCATATGAAATATGACTTAATTTTTCTCTCGCTTTTCCTTTTACTGCATTCAGTACATAATTTAGCTCATTACCTGACCTTTACCATTCTGCGTTTTCTTGTGCCACTAAAGACTTCCATAATAGTTAATTAAGCTTCTTACCTAATTTATCCTTTGCTATGGTATTAAACAATTTATTACTTTTATGGCTTTCAATTTATTTGCTTAATTTCATTCTTATATTGCTTTGAGAGAAAGCATCTAAATAAACCTGAACTTGTACTTGACACAGGAAATGAAATGTTCTGCTGTGTGTAATGACAATATGTATACAGTATAGTCTGGTAACTTTCTTTAGATAGGTTTGGTAAGAAAAAAGTATGAAATAAAAGCAACAATTGCATCTGACTTTGTTGCAAACCTCTTTTGATTTATGATAGTGTAATACTTTAGCTCAAATCTTAGTAACAAGTAGTAGTTATTTCATTGTATCTCCCCTATCCTTTTTTGTGATAATCCTTTCTACTGCCTCTATTTTGTGGGGTTTTCTTATCTCACAAACACACAACAGAGCCAGTGTAAAAGGGAATAGTCCCATTAAGTTCAAATATTTGTCCATCTAGTTCTATGGGCTGCCCTGCTCATTCATAATCTCTTGTATTATTTCATTACAGTCATTTATAGCTTAGCATTTGATAGCTTACTATGAAAAGTTATTATACAGATTTGCTAATAGAACTGTAAAGAAATGCTTATTCACATACTTATATATATATATGTGTGTGTGTGTGTGTGTGTGTGTGTGTGTGTGTATAAAACTTATATATATATATATATATATATATATATATATATATATATATATATATGTGTGTGTGTGTATATAAAAGTTGCATACTCCCAATTTGTTAGTTTTGTTATGCTCCAATAGCATCCAACAAGCTGCTTTGTACATCTCTGTTGTCCAGATCTGTCCTTGCACCAGGAACACAGCCACACCAGTATGAAGCATATAGCCAGATATGGTACTGGCAAGTACAAGACCAGTTGTACTTACAGCACTAAATTTGCAGTAAGCATTATTGCAACACATCGCAAGCATACATTGTTTGTGCATAAATAGTTGGCATGATAATCAAACCTTTATTTCTATTTGATTTCATAAATTAATGTCCTTTTTTTACATTCGTCCTTACCAAAGACAGGAATCAGTCAAGCCAAGCTCCTAAACCAACCCAGTCATGTTTGTCAGTCTATTAATCCTCTAGAAAATTTGGATAATCTACCAATCATTCTTAACATTTTCACTTTGGATATCTGCCGATTACATGTAAGACTGCTAAAGTTAAGAAGTTTGCTCACTCATCATAACAAGAAAGGCCATCCAACCATTTTACTCACTGTATTATTAATCAATATCATCCCAGTGTGAATGCTCACATACTGTTATAAGGGGGAGACATCCATACATTTGTGCACTTTCTTTAGTTCTAAAAATAACTATATTATACTTCACAATGGCCAAAGAGCTCTATCACACAGAAAGCATACAGCTCAAATCCTATAAAATCCTCTTATAGATTCATAGCTATATACTAGGCTAATGACCACTTTGTCCCTTATAAAAGCCCAGGCACATAACCAAATGTGACCCACAAATTTGATTTATGTAGGGGATGATTTACTGATTGACTCTGTCCTGTCAGAGACATAGACACCACACCAGGGTTGAATTTCTGATCATCCATCCAGTATTCAAATAGGGTTAAGGTGGAACTCTGCTTCACATGGATGGGAAGCCTATTCCAGAGAATGTGATTTCTCTGAGAAACATATCTGTCTTAACAGTATGTCATATTTTTGTTGCAAGCAAAATGTAGGTCTTTTGATCTTGCAGTTCTGATGCTGTTTGTTTTTCAGATCTGCAAAAGGTTCATCAAAACAGAGTACATGATTGCCTTGTATGCTCGGCAAAGATCATCTTTCAGAAGTCTGTATGATACAGAGGACAATGACAGGGTTTGACTGCAACAAGTAGATGTGTTAAAGTTGAGTAAACTTAAAATATTGTGCAGTGTTATTTCTCCATTGATCCAGTGTGGATTTGGATTGAAGACCAGGCTTAAAGGTGGTCAGTGTAGGACATTATGTTTACTCCCTGTATTCATTTTGTAAGGAACCTTTGTGGATATCCCAGTTGTTCCTTGTGTCTGGTCAGATAGATGTGGTAGGGAGCATTATACACTATGATGGGCCTTATAAGGGGCAAGTACACTGGTACATAGATGCCATGCTCTTACTTATAACTTGAGCACCATAGAAGGATTTTCTTACTACTTTGGGCATGTGTTGGTCAAAGGCTAGGTTACTATTTATTCAAGTTCCCAGATTCGTGTTTTCTTGATGACATAGTTATCCGGGGTGGGTGACGTCCCAAAAGGAACTATAGTGCATTTCTTGGCACTGAGTTTTAAGCCATGCCTTTGGCACCAAGTGTTTGTTTTTGTTAGACATTCTTGAAGGGTGTATCTGTCTTGGGGGGATTCAATGATTGCTCCCAGTTTGCAAACATCTGTGAACTTGGTCAGCCAGAGGCCTTTGACATTGGCTTTGACCTCTGAGAAGTAAATGCCAAAGAATAGCAGGCCCAGAACAGAGCCATGAAGTACTCCATTGGTGAATGACCTCTTTGTGGAGGTGGCCTCGTAGACCCTAACCTCTTGGTTCATGTCTGTGAGCCAGCTAGCTAGCAGTGTGCTATAAAGAGGTTTATACTTCATTTTGTACATGTGTTAACAATGCCAAAGTGGGATATTGTATCAAATGCTTTAGCCAGATATAGGAAGGCAGTATGCAGTGTTTTCCCCTTATCCACTGTCTTAGTGATCTTTTCAAAGAAGTCTATCAGGTTAAGTAAGCATGACCTTCCTCTGACAAAGTCAAACTGGGATGGAATGTCCTAGTAGCTAATTTCTATGATGATTTTTTTTCATTAGTCAGACTAATGCATCTATAATTTCCAGGATCTGTTGAAGGTCCTCCCTTATGAAGGGGAATGACTATTATAGCCCTCCATTCTTGTGGCACAAGGCCTGTTTTAAGACTATAGTGAAATAGTCACTCCAGGAGTTCTGATAAGTCATATTTTAGACTGTTCAGGAGGCATCCATAGATGTTATTGGGGCCCACTGAAGATGTATTCTTGGCTTTAGTGAGTGCAGCCAAGATCAGCTCCCTAGTTATAGTTGGAGGGGATATGTTTGCGGTATTTCTTGTGGGATGGTTGGGGAGGGGGTAAAGCTGGAACTGAGTTTTTCTGCTAACAGATTCACTATATCACCAGGCTCAATGAATGTGGCACCATTAACCACCAGTTCACCATATTGTTGTGCGCTGCCCTTGAGGTTTCCAATATAGCTGAAGAAGATCTTATGGTTATATTAACCTCAAAGTTAGCATTGTTTGACATGATTAGCCCTCTTAGTTGCCTATTTAGTTTGATGAGAGAGTTTTTATTGTTATGGGAATTACCCTTTCTGATTTTTCCCATAATTTATTTTCCTTTTATTGAATATTCTGTTTAATTTGTTATGCCACCAGGGTGGTTTGTTTCTGGGGCTAGGTTTGGGCTTACTACTGGTAGGTATAGCAGCCTCTCTGCAGCCACTGATCTGCTTGTACAGAGTTTTTGAGAGCAATTCACTATAGGCTATTCTCTTTTCAGGGTTTGGGGGGACACTGAATTTTGACAAATCATCCACTTAATAAAAGGTAGTTTGCCTTGGAATAGTTCCTGTTACTGGTTTCACAGGGGTTATGCAGTTGATTTTGATTTCAAAGGAGACAGCTTTATGGTCAGACCTTAACAAGGAGGACAAGACACTTGGGGGGGGGGGGTGCAGCAATCTCCCATAAATGTGAGTATGTGGTCCAGTATGTGGGAACCTCTAGTGGGTGTATTCACTATTTGTGATTATAAAGTCTCCCATGAGTAGGGTGTTATGGTGGATTGTAAGTGCCTCCAGTAAATTTAAGCATGCACTGTGAGCTTCGTGGGGCATGGAGGGTGACCTCTAACTGGCAAGGATATGTTATGGGATTTTGTCTATGGTGAACTGCACATGGCAGAACTGCAGCACATCATGCTGTTTCAGCAACCTAGAGGAATGCGGTCTATATCACATAGTCACAGTTCCGTAACTCCGAACATCTAATGGTCAAACCATTAAGTTCAAAGTTACAGAACTTCAACTACTGATAAAAAAATAAAAATACAACGGACAAAAAATAAATTGTTATATGCAGGGGGGCAAGCCCCCATGCACCCCCCACATGGGGGCTGTGCCCCCAACACCCCCCGCTATTTAAATATACCAACTCCAAGATCGCACCAAATTTAGTGAATGGAAACCTCTGCTTATGGAGATTTCCATTCACACGCTTGAACTTTTTAAAAATTAGAACATATGGTCTCGACCATATGTGGTTCGAACTTGTAAAATTTTGACTACATGATAGGCACCAGAGGTATGCTTGTTATTGATTTATATCGAGACACCTCAACCTTTAGCAGTTGTCTGTACAGCTACTGGTTTAAAAGTGTGGAAGGCACTGAAATCTTGCACTGCCAGGGTACTCTCTGCTGCTTTGAATCATGTCTCTGTAACTGCATAGATGACTGTATTCTTGAGTGTGAGGTGAGTTCGAAGGGAGGGAAGCTTTTTATTTAGGCTACTGACATCAAGCAAAAACACTCTGAAATTCAGTTAATTTCAAGCTACTTTAGCAGTAGGTTAACTTAGCAGTAGGTTAACTTTTGCTTGCTTTCTGTTCAGCTGCGTCCAGCACATCTGCCTGCATTTGAATGTCCATCTGTGTATTTCAGTGTGGGTTACTCAAATTCACAGAAGACTATGTCTGTAAATATGTTTTTTCCGTGTCTATACAATTCACACCACACTGTACAACCATGTGGAGAAATGCAAGTTAAAAAATCTAACTTCTCATTCTGAGACAACTGTACAATCTGATCACAATGGTGGTTCATTACTGCACATCATGCAAGCTGCTGGTGTGTATTAACAATAACAATAACAATAATAATAATAATAATAATAATAATAATAATAATACAACTGATCCACATCTGTACTGCATAGCATGGTTACCTACAGAAACCAAATTATGTCACAGGTAAAGAAGTGAAAGAGAGAGACTATTGTGTTGCTACAGAACTGCTTACCATCCAGTCAGTGTTGCAGGGTTTATAATTTCAGGTATGAACCTCCCTACCGCCATACACTGCAAGCATGTAATAGCATGTGTGCACCACACACACATACATACAGATGTACAAATGCACTCATGTGCCCACTGTTATGTAGAGACTGCTATATCAGTAACAAAGACTAGGGAGACTATGACAGAAGAAAGGAATGCCACTGCTGAGCATGCAAAAATACACCAGAGCAAGCATGATGGAAGGTCAATAGAGAGTCTACAGGCAGGAAGCAGATACAAAAAGTTACTGAGAGAGTACAGTTCTGTAAGTAAATTTACTATAGCAGTAAATGTTCAAATCATCACTACTTCAATACACTAAAGTATATGGGTTACGTATTGCATAGAATATAAAGGCTGACCAGCTTCCTAAGCTCCGGGCACCTTCCATCCACCCAAACTTTAAGTCAGCATGAGATGAGCTGTCTTAAAAGACAGGTTTGAATGCCAACCCTTTAGAGCTTTCATGCCAGCTGAAAGAGGGAAGTTGTGCAATGAAGATATTGCCGGAAACAACAAAATACAAATCAATGTACACCCTGGCATAAAAAAATACAAGAAAACACAAGGGAGATTGAGGGAGTGGTTACCGCAGCAGTAATCATTCAAACATCTATTGTTATGGTAATTTTACTTCCATATCTGTACTATATTCTTCATATTGATCACTGCTGCAGTAGCCTAAGCTATATGGGTAGGTTATCACAGCTTAGAATAACTGAGAGGTGAAAGAAGGGTACAGAAACCCTAGAGAATGGTCCTAGCAAAACCTAACCTAGACCAGGAGAAGGAATCCAGCTTGTAGTGAATTGTAAAAAGCATGTACAGAGGACCAAGTTGCTGTTTTTAGAATACTTCGATAGTCCAATCCTTTCCAAAAAAATTTTGATGAAGCCAAGGCCCTAGCAGAATGTGCCTTGATAATGCCAGGTATAGTTTTGTTGTGGTGGGAATAACAAAAGGTAATAGCCTGAAACAACCCTTTGGAAATAGTCTGCTTTCACACAGCATGCTCCCTCTTCTTCTCTTCACAAGAAATGAGCAATTGACAGAGAGTTCGGAAAGATTTTGCACTTTCAAGGCAGTATGTGAGTTGTCTGTGGACATCCAATGTATGAAGTATCCTTTCTGCCTAATTTGGGGTTTTAGGGAAGAACACTGGGAGATGGATAAGTTTGTCAAAGTAAACTTGGATAAAACTTTAGGCATAAAAGGATTAGTTCTCAAGGAAACACTGTTTCTGGGGAAAATGAGATAAGGCTGATGCACCATAAAAGCGTGCAACTCAGATAAATTACTTGCATAGTTCAAAGCAATTAGGAAAACTGTTTTCTATGTTAGGAACCTCAAGTCAGTCAGATGAGTGGGTTCAAATGGAGGAAGTGCTAGCTACCAGTTTTCTTCAAGATCTTTTATGCAATACCCCTTTCAAAAACATTTTGACATTGGAATGGCTTGAAACAGGGGGATCCCATGGCTAGCCAGGCTTAAATGGCTGACAAATGAATCTTGATTGAGGAATAAGACAGGCCATTGGTAACTCACGCACATCTGGAAGAAACAGAGAAACATTAGTCCAGACTGGGTGCTGGTTATGTTATTAGTACTAACTAGAAATAATTTTCTATTTGTTAATGTACAATTTTCTAATAGTAGGCTTATTTGCCACCATTAGTACCTACTGCTTGTCCTCAGTAAACATGTGCCTAAAAGGTATTAAGATGCTATCATCCAGGTAGTTAGTTGAAGTTGTTTGGGGTTAGCATGTATCAAACATCCCTATTCTTGTAAGAGTAGATCCAGTCTGTCAGGGCACTTGTGGTAATTGCCCCTGGCCATTTCCAAAAGAAGGGAGAACCACTGTTGCCTAGGCCACAAGAGAGCCACCACAGTGATCTTGGGAATTTCTTCTGAATCTTTGGAAGTACACTGGATATCAGTCGAAAGGGTAGAAAAGCATACTTGAAAATTCCTGTCCAAGGAAAAGAAAAGGCATATCTCACACAGCAACAATGAAAAAAAGAGCTCACCACTTCTGGCCAAGCAAGAATAACGACAAACCAGGATCCAATAAACTGAATTTAATAAAATTCCCTAGCGCCTCGTCATAAAAGCCTTCAAAAGAGAATAAAGCCACACCAAGCACTCAAGCTTTTTATAACAAAATCAATCCACATTAATTACATAATTACATCCAATTAGGTTAAACAAACTTTCCAGTTACACTCCACATTAATACCAGCTGCACTTAAAGTACCATACGTCAAAATAAAAATCATCTCTTTATATAGGAGCCTCTTTTTATGTCTAAATTATGTCCCCTTTCACAATCATGTTCTAATATTGTGCATTGTAAACCTTCCGGACTTTTATCATATTTTTTAAAATGTACTGCAAGAGGGCTCTCCAATTTAACATTCTTAATACCCCTGACATGTTCCTGTATGACTTTAAGTCCAGCTGGTATTAATGTGGAGTGTAATTGGAAAGTTTTTTTTAACTTAATTGGATGTAATTATGTAATTAATATGGATTGATTTTGTTATAAAAGGTATATGTCCTCTAGGCCTTTTTGTATGGAGTCCTGGAACAGAATCTTGCCAGTTGATTGTTCAGAGGGGAGGCAAAGAGGTCTACTTGAGGATCTCCTCACAGATGTATCAAATATTGTAAGACCCCCTGATCTAGTTTCCATTCATATGGGTCTGCCTTTGTCCTGCTCAGCTTGTCTTCCAGACAGTTTTGCTCTGACAGAATGTGGGAAACCTATAGTGAGACTGTGCTGTAAAGTTGTATAGCTAGTCTGCATGGGGGATAAGATATAGTTTCCACTTGCTTGTTTATGTACCACATCACTGTGGTATTGCCCATAACACTTGGAAGTGGTCCTGGGAACAAAAGGTGATTCAGACAGTTGACTACCTTCATAAGGGAAACATCTCTTTTATATTTATAACAAAATATGGTAATCAAAATGAAAACACACTCCAACATACAAAAAACAATAAAGTGAAGAGCTGAAAACCACAATCTTGTGTTGTGTATCAGTTTGTTTTAATAAATTGCTGCACTTCATTTTATTATTTTTGTGTCTCTTTTATATCTATGTGCTTGTGTCTTATCTTTTTTTTTCCAGATGCCTTGCACTTTTATCCCCCTTGACACTGCATCCCACTCCAAGTCTGAGGCATCTGAGGTGACTGACTGCTTTGGAGCAGATATGGGTTAAAGGGAGACCTGGAGTCAGGTCTCCAGAAAGTGATTTCTGTTCACATAAATCCCAGAACTGGAATCTAAAAAGATAATGGGTGTTGTCGTTAGGACCAAAGAGACCTAAGATACTATTGTATATTCTTAATGTGGAGTCCTGCAAGAGGTGTTGCATGAATCATGGATGCCATGAGAGACAGAATCCTGAGGTATTCCCTCACAGTGTCTAAAGTCTGAGTGGACAACTTCTGGACTAGATCTAGATATAGATCCATTTTTCCTGTGGAGGAAAAGCTCTTTGTACTGAGGTATTTAGCAGACACACTAGGAATCCAGTTTTGTGTCTTGACTCAAAAAAGACTTTTGAATGTTCTCTTGAAATCCCAGTCTGCATAGAAAATCTCTCACCCAGGTGAGAGATTCTTGACACTTTGAAAACGTGTCAGCAAAGATAAGCAAGCTGATTAATATGGAAAAATATGGATACGCTGTAGCCTGAAATTCGCTATAACTGGAGCTAGATATTTTGTGAACACTCTTGGTGTATCGCCAAAAGAGTAAGGCAGTGAACAGATAATGGAATCCAGACACACAAAACCTTAAGAAAAGTCTGACGTCTGGATGGACAGGAATGTGATTATAAGGATCTTTTAAATCTAAGTTCACCAAAAAAATCAAATGGGAAAAAGTAGTAACAGTTTGTGAAGTGCAAGCATTCTGAATTTGGGCACTGTATCAAACTGATTTAGGAAAGAATGATCTAGAACTGGTTTCTGAATGTTTTCTGTCTTTGGCACCAGAAACATTCATGAATGAAAACATCTATCCAACTGGGAAGGAAGAACTGTTTCTATTACATCCTGAGAAAGCATGTGCAGTAGGACATAAAGGAACAGATGGGTTTGACCAAGTGGATGTGGAATAATTTCTTGGAAAGGAGGCATTTCTTCCTACTGCCATCTGTAACTCTGCTGAATAAGTCTCAGAACCCACTTTTCTGAAATAATCTATGAAATGGAGATTCAGACTTTCTGGAAGGGATAAAAGACTGTCAGGGTGAGAATGAGGGGCAAGGTCCCTTAAATATTTATTCTGATTTATTTGACTGTCCTTTGCTGTGGGGGATTCCTGCCATTGCTTTAAAAAGACTGCTTACCAGCATTTTCTGAGACTGTTTGTTTCATTTCTTGCCAAAGTTGAATGAGAGGGGTTGAAAAATTTTATCAGCTTACCCGTCATTACATTTTTAGATAACCTCCACAGCAAAGGGTCCAAAAACTAAATTTCTACCCAAAACTAAATATAAATAATCTCTCTTTTTTTTTTTTTTTTTTTTTTTTTTACATTTTCTTGGAGGGTCTGAGAATACAGCCAGGCAAATCTCCTCAACATAATGCCAGTGGCAAAAGCCCTGGATGTAGTACCTATAAAGTCATAAACATACTTCAGACAATTAATGGTAACTTGAGAAACAGAAGTACAGTACAGTTGTGTACACTTACCAGAAATGTAGCTGTTCAAGTGTATTCACTGTTGCAGTTCTGACTTGTGGGATTTCCTGTCATGGAAGATCTTGGCTGGCCTGAGAAACCAGAGAAATGCTTTCCACCTCCCAGGCTGGCAGACACCCTAACCAAAGTTAGTACATTTGGGTATAAAGGTAGCCAGCCTGTGTCATTATTTTAGTATTTTCTTGTCTTCTATCAGGAGGAGCCCTAAGTGGACAGGAGGGAATTAAGGAAGAGGACCCTTACAGCAGAGGAACCAAGGGGGCTCCCTTGGCTAGATTAGTAGGCTATGTAGTAGACTAAGGGGGCAGAAGTGAGGGAAAAAAGACTCCAACAGTGAATACACTAGAGCATCTACATTTATGTTAAGTGTACACAACTTTACTATGTTCTTTATGTTTCACTGTTGCAGTCCTGACTTGTGGGAAGATTCTCAAAACTGAATTGAGGGGGGAAGGAGATTAAGTAGGAGAGGATGTCCTGCAGGATGGCAGTGGCAAATCCTGCTCTAGACTTAGAAAAGACCACCAAATGGTACTATTTTGTAAAGATATGCACAGATGACCAAGTGGCTGCTTCCAAGATGTCCTTAGTAGGGACTCTTTTTAGAAAGGCAGCAGAGGTAACTGTGGCCCTTATGGAGTGAGACCTAACCCCTTCAGGATTTTTTTTTTTACATGATAGCTGCGACACAGTGGGAGATCCATTTAGAGATGGTCTGCTTAGAAGCTGGCTTTCCCTCAGAGCCAGGATCAAAGGTAATAAAGAACTGGTCAAATTTTCACAAGGCTTTAACCCTGCCCAGATAAAAGTGTAGTTGCCTGTGCACATCCAAAGAATGAAGTATCTTTCCTCTTTATTCTGAGGATTGGAAAAGAATATAGGCAGCTGACTGGCTTGATTTAGAGATGTATCATGACCACCTTGGGCATGAAAGAAGGATTAGTTCTGAGGAAAACTCTGTCTTGGTGGAAGATAATAAATAGTTCCACTACCATGAGGGCCTGCAACTCAGAAACCCTGCTTGCTGAGGTGATAGCCAGCAGCAGGACTATTTTTCAAGTAAGAAACTTCAGAGGAGCAGATGCTGCAGGTTTGAAAGGAGCCAAAGTCAGCTTTTCTAGAAAAACGTTGAGGTCCCATGGAGGAGTAGGTTTCCTCCTGGGATGTCAAATGTGAATGACTTCTGTAAGAAATTGTCTTAATAGGGGATAGGAAGAGACTGCAGGAAGAGTAGGAATGTGGGCCAAAATGGTAGATTCATGAATTTTAATAGATGAGTAGAAAAGGCCTTTTATCTACCAGACTACCCAGGTATTCTAGTGTGATGACTTCTCTGTGAGACAGTAATCAGGAAGCCTGAGTCCTCACCACTGACACTGGAGTGGAACACGAACTTAGAATGCAAATGGACACACACACACACACACACACACACACACACACACACACACACACACACAGACGGCTGGCACAGATTTACCTGCTTTGTCCCCTTCTGCCCAGAGTATAAGGTAGTTATCACTGCCACCAAAACCTCCACAATCAGCTACTCTAAGACCCTTAACAAGTGGTCTACAAGTATATTATGCAATATTAATACTAATACAGATGGTAATAGTTGACCAAGACAGCTAGGCCATCTGGAGTGAACCACACAGTGTCGCCAAATAAATATAAGCACTCTCAAAGGTTAAATACTTTCTTGAAGGACCAGGCACAATATGAAATTGGCACCTCTGTCAATTGGTATTTCTTTTGAGAAACCGACCCTGCTGAAAATCTCTAGCAAAGCATTTTCCACCTTCTCTGCCTCAATGCTGGACAGGTCCACTTCCTCAGGCTATCTAGTAGCATAATCTACTACCACTAGGATATACTTCTTCCCTGTGGAACTTGGGGTATGCAGAGGCCCCACAATATCCATAGCTACCCTCTGAAACAGCTCATCAATCACAGGCACAGGGTCAAAGGAGCTTTGACCTAGTCTCCTGCCTTGCCTACTTTTTGGGAACTGCTCACAGGTCCTGAAGTACCCTGTTACATCCATGGGCAATCCAAGTTCAATAAAAGTTCTGCATAATATGTGTCTTGGTATGCTTTATGCCCATATGACATGCAAAAAGAATGTCATGGGCTATGGCTAGAAGTGCCAGATGGTAGGCTTGGGCACTACAAACTGCTGTATTACCTTACCTTCTAGCCCTCCCTTAGGGGTACACTTTCTATACAGTAACCCTTAGTTCCAGTATACAGACTTCCCCTTTCCTTGAGAATCAGGTGCATCCCTAGCTATCTCCCTTGTAATGTAGGGTCTGAGAGCTGAGCCTGTCTCAACTATATCTTTGTGACTTTTCTTAACCCCCCTTCTACAGGAAGTCTGGCATCTTATGATAGCAGTGCCTCACTATCAGCCTGGGTACTACCACTCACCTCTGCCCTTCCAGTCACCCTGTCCAAGGAAACATCAGTACCTACCAGCAGCTGTGGTTCATCTTCAGGCTCACTGCTACAGATTAGGTCCCTCCCTGAATTAGCCACATCACCAGTCCGGGCTTCAGGGATGTGGCTTGTCTGGGTCTCCCGCAGGCTACCAGACCCACATGCCTGTCTCTAAGCCTGGCTGCATGTCACTGCACGCAAACAAGGTGGTGCATTATCAAAATCATTCCCTATCAAGACATCTGCTGGGATATCCTCAAACACACCTACTTGCTTGCTTCCTTTTCCACCCTCCCAGTCATGGTCAACCCTGGCCAAAGGCATTTGGAATGGGATCCCTCCTAAAGTTCTGACTGGAGTGGACTGCTCAAGCAAGTACTGCTCCTCTTTAATGGCTGCAGGCTTCACAATGGTTATATCATAGACTCTCTCTTAGCAGTGGCCTGTTTTCCATTCACCAACATAGGATACAAACTCTGGTGGTAGTTTGGTACCCCTGTTGTCTCCAGACAACTTAGACTGGCATTCTGTTATTCTCACTTGCTGGCTCTCCCACCTTTTGTACCCCCCCCCCCTTGCCTCTGTGGACATCTATGTGCTCGACGGCCTCACTGGTTGCATTTGAAACATTTAACTCTTGATCCTGGCCATGTACCTGGACTACTGACTTCCCCTGCTATTGGGAGACTCTGTTGGGCCAGTTTAAGCTGCCCACCACAGGTTCCCTTATCTCCATGTGTAACACCGGGTATCCCTTTCCTGTGCAGTGATGCCCTGCTTGCTAAGTAGAGATCACCTTTTTTCCCCCAACTCATCTGCAGAGTTGCATTTCCTATCTGCCAACCAGATTCACATTTCCTCAGGCAAAGAGCTAAGGGCTTGTTCCCTCAACAAAAGGTCTGCCAGGCCTTGAAAAGTGGTGACCTGACACCCACTCCCCCATCTATGAAAATAAGTCTTAACTCAGTAATATAATGACACACACTTTCATGTGTCTTGCATCTATGCTCACAAAACTTTTTTCTGTAAGCTTCAGGTGTTAACGTAAAACATTCCAATAAACATTTTAATTGTATCATAGCTTAAGCAATCAGTATCAGACAATTTAGAAATAGCGGTTACAGCTTTACCATGGAGTAAGGGGGTGAGGAACTGAACCCAGAGTCCTCAGTCATTATTATATTGTTTGCATACTCTTTCAAATATATGAATAGAACTATCACAATAATCACTTTCTTGTTACTGAGGAAGAAGTTTACTGACTTTTATTGCTTCTGCGGTGTGGGTTACTCCCGTCCCTATTACCTTGATGATCCTGGTGAAGAGTCAGCATATGTTCTTTTCTTGTTGCCTCTGCCAATCATTTTCTTCATCTTCCAAATATCTCAGTCTCTCTGATGATTATAGTTCCAAATGTTTGGCATCCATTTCAAGTCTGTTTAACTCCAGATGGATTTTCAAGTCCTCTGAGGAAGAGTTGAACTGTCATGTTTCTAAGAACTGTACACCCCCAATGCCAGACTGGTTGTCTTCCTGGTTGCTGGTCTGTGCTGCAGCTGTGATTAAGGATGCAATCATTTCCCCTTTAGTCAGGTTGGCATACACCAGTCCTTTGGCTTGGCACATCTCAGTCAACTGGTTACTTGACAGCTTGCCATAATCCTCTGCTGACATCCTTCACTGTCTTCCCAGACAAACTAAACTAACAAAAAGTAAATAAATGAAACTATTGTGATATGAAACTCTGAATGTCTACTTTGTGGCCGCTTGAGAGTACAACTTTCATAGTGACAACTATTTACAGGTTATAGGAGTTCAATTAATATCCCACACCACAGCTCATCAATATGTGACGTCCCCACACTGGGCCAGTAGTCAAGGAGCCCAAATCCTCACCACTGACACTGGAGAGGGAAGTGCACTTGGAATACAAATTGATGTCCTCAGTATTTCCAGATGCAGACCTCTCTGCATCAAGTGCAATTTACCTTAAGAGCACACAGGGAACACACACAGCCTGGGGTCTGGATTTTTCTATATCTGTTTACCTCCAGATACCCATTAAGACTCCCCAATGGTACAGATGTAGGGTTAGGTCCTCAGCTGAGTGTCCAAGCCAAGTCCTTCAGCAGCCTCTCTGTAAACCCAGTGCTTCATGTCCCTGCCCCAAGTAGCGCACACACACACACACAGACACACACACAGACACACACACACAGACACACACACAGACACACACACACACACACACACACACACACACACACACACACACACACACACACACACACACACACACACACACACACACGGGAAAGGCAGCACATACTTACCTATTGTGTCCCCTTCTGACCAGAGTATAAGGTAGTTATCACTGTTATCAGACACTCCACAATCAGGTACTCTAACACCCTTAACATGTGCTCTGCAATTATACTGTGTAATATTAATACTAATACAAATGGTAGTAGTTGACCAAGACACCCAGGCCTTCTAGAGTGGCCCACATGGTGTCACCAAACAAATATAAGCACTCTCAAAGGTTAAATTGTTTTACAAGGACCAGCCACAATAAAAGCTTTGACTATATTTAATAATAAAAGAGCAAGAAAACACTAAATATATATGTACAGTAAACCACAGAGTTCAAATCACAGAAATATTGAAAATAACATGAATGGACAGACTCATACAAATAGAGAAAAACAATCTCTAAACTAAGTTTCACTATACTTGACTGAATCTAAAAGAACTACTATTCCCTAATAACTTACATGATAGAGCAAGGCGCAATGAATACATGAGCAGTTTTTCTAGTCACATTTCCCAAAACAGAATAATCCCTACTTAGAGATTAATCCCTGTAAAATATAATATCCAAGATGGCTTGCAGAATGCCCTCATCTGGTCACCTGACTCTAGATTCTCACACTATTCCCCTTTGAAGCTGAACCATAGATGGCTACAATACACATCTAAATGTTTATGGCAGTGCCTGGGGCTTCCCCTCTTTTTAGTGAGGTAATGAACAAAGGCTTCTTCCAGACCCATCATCTCCATTCCTATTTAGCACTGTGGGGTGAAGTTTTAATGGTTTAACAGATCATTTATATTTCCTTTATTTTCCTTAAAGTAAGCTAGCTGGTTAACCCTTGCTGTCCAAGTGTCATCTATTAAAACATATAGATTTAATTCAGTTACAAAAATACATGTACATTACTTTTTATTCCAGCATGGGTGCACTGTTGATTTAACACAAGCAAACCTCATAAATACATTTTTAGCACAAGAATCTTTACAAATCAGTTTGATATATGAATGACATAATTATTTACAAAATTCCAGCTAACTGTATTCGCAGAAGTCATACATCCACTGCCCTACTTCTCCTGGGCTGGCAGCACCTGCTATCGTCACATGCAGGATAGTAGTAATGTTTGCTGAATTGGAATGGAGGTGTTGTTTCTAGCACCAAATAGAGAATCTTGTCCATTTGGCTGAGTATGATTTTCTAGTGCTCACCTTCTAGATTTTGAAGGATGTCCTGCACTTGCTTACTTAGGGTAATGATGTAGTTGGGTGATGCAGAATTATCCAAGCTGAAAGGCTGAGTGTCTGAAGGTTTGTGTGCACAATCCTGCCCTTGTTTTGAGTGAGAAGGTATACTCTTGGAGGTAACAGCCATGGGCACTGAATGGTGAGCTCGAGGCAAGTGGATATCAGTGTTGCCCTGGCCAGTCTGGTGCTATCAATAGTGCCCTTGCACCCTCTTTCCTTATCTTTAGAAGCACTTGAGGCAGAAGGGGTAAGGCAGGGGGAATGCATAAATGAAGAGGTGAGTCCAGGGGAAGGAGAAAGCATCTGTTTTCCAGGCAGATTTCTGTTTGATCCTGGCACATAATTGTTTCAGGTGGGTGTTTTCCTTGTTTGCAAAGATCTGTGTGACTCCCCATCTCTGAGACAAACTGAGAAAAATTTCCCAATGTAGATGCTATTCATGATGGTCCATCAAGTTTCTGCTGAGGTGCTCTGCTAGACCATTTTGAGCCCCTGTGAGACTCCCCATCTCTGAGTCAAGCTGAGACAAATTTCCTAATGTAGATGCTATTCATGGGTGTCCATCAAGTTTCTGCTGAGGTGATCTGCTAGAGCATTTTGAGCCCCTGGATGGTATTGTGCCATGATCTGCAACCCCAGAGAATGTGCAATTTCCCAGGCATGCATCACTAGGTGGCACAGGGTATAAGAGTCTCTCTCTCCCTGCCTTTTTATGTGCCACATGACTGTGATATTGTCTGTTTTTACTAACAGTACCCCATGTTCTCATTTTTCTTTGAAGGCTATCTGGCCTTTTTGCATTGCCATAAGTTCTTTCCAAGTGATGTGTCTGTGGTTTGTGTTCAGGTAGATCCAGGAACTCCCTAACTCTTTATCGATTGGTGATATTCCTGTGCCTCCCACTGAAAGTGTTGTCTCAAAACATGGGGGGGGGGTCTCCCAAATGTGAAATTCTCTGTGAGGCAGAGGAAGGTTCTCCTGTGAACCAGACTCATCATAGGGTGTGTATAGCAGGGGCTTTCTTTAGACCCAGACTCCTCTAGGTCTGAATCTTTATCTGAATGAATAGGATCTGGGAAAGCTACAGAAGGAGCATCCCTTTTCCTTTTTCCTGGTGAGACATCCCCTGTCGCCTGTCTTAACCTAACAATAGAAATCAGGTCCTCAGCTAATCTAATCAAATCCTCTTGGGATCCCTGTAAAAGGGAGCCCATAGGCCTAAGCAAAGGTCCTGCCACAGTACCTGTCTTTGAGGTCATTTTGGCCTTAGGCCTAGGTGTGTCCGATGATTTGATGCCTGTCTCTCTGGAAGGGTAAAAAAAGCACTGGTGGAGGCTGAGACCTTGGTGGAGTGTTACCTACAGAAAAATGATCTTTGGTGCTGAGTGACCCCAGACCTGAATAACAAGCCTTGCGCAAGGGCTTACGAAGAACTAGATGGGAATGATGGCCATGTTGGTCTCTGAGTGGGTCTTGACAGAGGCCTGCATCACAATTTCAGACACTGAAGGGGGCTGCAAAAGTGTCTCACCTTCTTCAACAATCATAAGCCTAGAGGGAGAGTCAGATGGTGGAAGGCTGTTGTCCAAAGGCCTAAGCTTCTGTTCTTTTCTTTCTTTCACCCTTGTTTCTCAGTATCAGAATGACTGGTGGAAACCATTAGATATGAGCAAGAACATTCTTGACACACAAATCTCACTAAAAATTCAGCCTTATGCCTAATAGCCCTAGTGTTAAAATGAGCAAAAAAATGGCAATTTGGGAAGTCATGGTCTGGGCCTAAACAGGTGACACAAAGTGAGTGAAAGTCTCAATGTGGGATTTGCTTACTCTAGCTGAGACATTTACTTTATCTGACAGGAGTTAAAGGAAAAGAAAGGAGTTCCCCAACGGGATACTTATCTTTCTGACAATGAGTTCTGTCTGGTGCAGACCGACCTACATTCTTGAACATTGCTTCAGGCTTTGATGGCAGCAATACAAATAAAATCATGATGCAGGCCGGCCTCCTTTATACCCCAGCATACTGATGTCGGTCAGGACATCCAACAGCCTGGGAGGTGGAAAGATTTTTCTCTCATAGTTAAGCTGGCTGAGAGCTTGCATGACAGGAAATCCTACAAATCAGGACTGCAACACTGAAGCACAAAGAATATCTAAATAACTCAAAGCAGATTTTCCTCACACGAAGGAAGTGCATATAAACCATTCCTCAAACTTTCACAGTTAGTCAGAATATACTTTAACATACGAGCCTAACAATTCAGAATTTTAAAAATTAAAGTTGTTGAAGCATACACTTTTTTTCTCAAACTTACCAACTGTTTTACCATTATTATCTGAAATGGATGGATTGCAGTTAAACTGTTTGGCAGGAGCTATATGCTGGCTCAGGTTTAGGACAAGTGTATAGAAATTTGAAAGACTGAGGAACTGAGTACATTCTATGTGCTATCTTAGGTGCAGCAGGTTGGTTACCAGGGAAAGCTCAGGTTGTGACAAACACAACATCAAATGCTAGCAGCACTGAGGGGTGGGGGAGGTTCTGGGAATTCCAGATATAACATTTCTGAGTATTTTCTGAAGGACTGAAAAACCTTAGTGTTCTCCCTGGAATTCTGGAAATAGTCTCAGAGAAAGAGAATCCTTGACAGGGGGAGTCAGATAACGTGCTTCCCTCTGAGTCTGAATCAGAATTCTGAGGAAAAAAAAATGTTTCTGTCCCATTACATTGTTCTCCAGATTCCATTTCATGAATCTCTTCAGGAAAAGAGAAATCCCTTTTTTTCTTACCAGAACCCACCTAATAAGAAGAGTCCATAGTCTATACAAGCCCTAATCCAGTTTTATAAACTACTCTTGTCCAGTGAAACTGGAGCAGGAGAAGGTGCATGTTCAGTTTTCTATTTCTTTTTGACAGGCAGTTAAGACAAACAGGCCTACTGATGGTAGCAATAGCTTCCTCATGGGTGGACGCAACATTGTCGATAAGCAGGGGCACCTTCCCTGCCCCTTCTCCCAACACCAAGAAAAGTGTCTTTCTTTTGCTGACTGAGAGGACCTCATCAGTCACAGAAGACATGGCTATAGTAGCTGTATGAGCATCACCAGAAGGATCTGGGAAAAAAGATGAGGAATCGGCTTTGGCCACAGCAATGTCACCATCAGTAGCTGATGCAAATTGCTAGACTGATGTGGTGGCAAAGACTGGTAGCTAACTTTTTTTTGTGGCTGTATGAAGGACCAACTATGGGACCAACAGTTTCTTCTATGGTCAAGCTGAAAATGGTGTTTTTTCCTTGGGAAACTGTTAGAAAAATATGTATTAATGTATATGTTTAGTGCTTATTAGAAGCTAAAAGGGTTAACACATTTCATTCTATTTTATGTACAGCTTAGTTTAGTATGAAACTACAAGATGCTTTTCAAACTGCAATATGCTTTCTGAAACTGCAAGATGCTCTCTGACCTAGTATTTGCTAACACAGCAAAATTCATATTTGTGCCCTTTGGAAATTTACTAAGAAGCAGGTGATTATCTGCTAGGTCAAGAAAATAATGAATAGAACAATACTGTTTTCTATAATGTTACTGAACTTGAACAATCAGCTCTGTTCGTGTTATGAGAACATGCACAGCTGCAGAAAAGATAGATGCAGTTGAACAAAGACTGCTTGAAGGAATGAACTATAATCTGTACTTGCTTTGTGCTCGAATTAGCCATAGTACCTTGAATGGTAACATTGCATAGTGAGAAGTTGTATCTAACTGGTGGTCTCCGAGGCCACGTTGTTTTTCTTAGGAAGTATCTTTTAAATTTGGAAATGTCAGCAGAAAATCATGGACAAACAGCTGCTATAAAATAATATTGAAAGAACTTGTGATTTATTACGTCAGCTTACTAGGCAATGTCTTGTAAGAAATATATAAGAATGGCTTCACTTCCTGATTCTAGTTAGACAAACTCTGTATTAGCATGTTTTTGTCTCCTTGCTGCAAGATTAAAGTGCCTTAACCTGAACCTGCCGTGTGTTGATCTTTTTGAAGTTGTTTTTCCTTTGACAGAAACAAAGCACAAGCTGGTAACATTTTAAAAATAGCATAAAGTCACTTTTTGCAATAAAACACCCAATAAAAAGCCCTCCAATACACTTTACCAGTCACCAAAAGTAATATAAACAGAGCTTACCCATAGAAAAAATAGTTTTAGAATGTTTAAATCAATGTTTGAACTGTAAAACACAAAGTGCCCTCCTATTTAACAGTACACCAAAGTTGCATGACAGTTAATAAAAACACACATTCCTAGCTTAAAGCATACTTTCCTCAACAGGAAAGTACATTTAAACATCAAAAATAATATGTGGAAATTGTTTCCCAAAGAGAACTTATCTGCCTAAGAATGGAACAACACAAGGTTAATGTCCATCCTTGTAAGGCCACAGATGAGTACTTTCTTTGGCAGCAGGAAATCTCTCAAAGG
The DNA here is from genome assembly GCF_019279795.1 of Protopterus annectens. Taxonomy (NCBI): domain Eukaryota; kingdom Metazoa; phylum Chordata; order Ceratodontiformes; family Protopteridae; genus Protopterus; species Protopterus annectens. The sequence continues at coordinate 488,849,515 of NC_056750.1, read as the reverse complement.
CTTGATGCCCAACACAGTCTTTTCATTCAGCTTAGCTGAAGCTGACTAATGGTTTGGGGGTGTGGAAGGTGCCCAGAAGCTTTAGAAGGTGGTCAGCTGTTATACTGCAACCGAGCCCATTATGAAGAATGTACAGCTGTTCCCGTCTGTACATTACTACAACCCCTCTGTAATAGACTTAGATTTGCTTGCCATTAAATTATTGGAGTAATGGAAGAAGTCTGACTCACTTTGTGTAGAAGGAAAAGGCAGATAGTGTGTGGAAGAGAAGTTTACTTTCCTAAGTAAGTAACTACAACCTTCTGACTCGGATTGACCCAATCTTTTTCAGGGAAGTCAGAGGCTTTTAATAATATGTTGATGTGTGCGTAGCCAAGGGATTCATGCACCTAAAAGACTAATGACCTGTGTCTTAATTTTGCCTAGGGGAAGTAAGTGCTTGGCAATGCTATATTCCTTTATCTTTGAGAAATTTCCAAGACTGTAAATATGAGTAATTGTTTTGAAGTGAAGCAGCTCTTGTTTATCTTTGAACTTAAATAATTTGTTAGCAGTAAAAGTTTCATTTGCTACTGAAATTTTTGGTATTTGGATAAGTTGTGCATGAAAACAGCAAATACTGCAAACATATACACAGACGTGCACATGAGAGAAATTGTATAGCCAGGGATAGTCTATTCAGTAGAGTACATTTTTTCTAAATGTTTCAAACATTGTGACTAACTGAAGCCAAAATAAAACTAGGTAAACTAATGAGTGCCTCACAGATCCATACATAATTGACCTAGGTACATTCCTCTAAAGCAGCCTCTCTTATAGCTACAGGAGAAAATTATGCATAAACTCATTAAGCACACAGGGGCAACATCTGGAGAAATGTATACCTTTTTAAATGCAAAGGAGATTTTGGGCAACAATATGAGATTATAAGTACAAAATAAAACTTTCTGGCAATACTCCATCTTGCTGGTGATTGTACAGAAACACACACACAAAAACACACACACCTTAAATTACAATACTTATTTCTGTCATATATATATATATATATATATATATATATATATATATATATATATATGCACACACACACACACACACACACACACACACACACACACACACACACACACACACACACACCTATGTCCCCAATGTACCGTTGCTAGTACAATTATAGTGCAAAATCACCATCACTGCATCCAGGGATGAGCTGACTTAACAAAATTGCAGCCAACTGTGTCGAATGACCCAGCAGATTCCATTCTTAGTGGTGTCACCGGCACAGTCTGTAATGTAAATGAAATATAAATGAGCACCAATATGGAAGGATATACCATATAAATAATGTCAACCCAAGAACTAGCAGAGTATAATACACTTGCAGTCTTAGTTCAGTGCCCAGCGCTACCACATTCTTCATTTGATTGTGGACTTCACTCACCCCCTTCAACACAGATCACACTTCACAGCCCTCTCCAGCCTCCTACTCCACTCCTTTTTGTTTTCCCACTACCTTACCTTATTCAGATCATCTCTGCAGACCTTTCCTCTACCTCTTTCTCTTTCTTCCCTACTCACCTACGCTATCTAAAGACACCCTACCCTGCACTCTTCTTATAATCCCCTTCTCTCCATCCTTTTTCCCTCTATAACCATAATATGAACACCATCTTTCATACTAAGGTATCACTCAATTTCACCTCACTGTCTGTAATCATGTCATCTCTATATCACTTATAATATTTTAATAGAAATGTCTCTGGTCTCAATTATCGGATACTAATCTATGTAACAAATAATATGACTACTGAGTTTTCCCTCACAAATTTTCTCCAGCTCATGTCATTGTTTTTCATTGCACTCTTCTGAGAAATATATGTTTTATGTTTTTCTCAGTGCAACTTTTTTCACTATGTTTTGTAGTGTAAGATGACACCTTGTGATTTAAAATATTTGTACTCAATGTTTTGTAATATAACATGATATATATATACATACACACACACACACACACACACACACACACACATATATAGACATTTTGATGTTAAGCCTATACATTCAGCAAGTATTGAATCCAGCAATAAAACAGTAGTAGAAAGTAAAACTGAGCTGCATACAGTGAAAAAAGCCACACCATTAAGAGATACAAGTAACAAAACATTAAAGCAGCTGTCACTATCTGTTAAAAGTGGTAATGAAAACATACATAGCAATGGTATCAAAATTCCAAACAATTTACAAAAGTGAACGAGATGTTTATTTACCGTTCAGAAAGCATTAAAATCATATAGACTAGCTACATAACTGCCAAGAAATAATGTTGTCTAATGCAATCCTGAACTATTGCATTCTCATGTTGTGCCTCACACCAAGAAATATCACCATGTCCTTTATCATGCTTGCATTGTTCTACACATTCCTCCCACAATGCATTATGTCCATGGTGCTCATCCCCAGTAGAAATGATGAGTCTGTCATTCTCTAGCATGCCAGGGAATCTGAAGGAACAAATGTATAAAACAGAGTATGGCCCACATTGCAGTGCTTGCAAATCTGTATTTTGCATAGTAACTTGCAAATTGCAGATAATGTTAAACATATATTGAAGTACAAAATACATTTTAAAAGCCTACTGATTTGCTTTATGGTTTATTTTATATTCTGGTGATGCTACTATACACTTTTAGCTAAGTTAGTGTGTAGTTCCACAATAAATGCTACAAAATAACATGTTATACCCACTAAACTTTACAATGGTAATCATTATAGCATCTTATGACAAAGAAGTTGGGTCTCTGTGGAGATAAAACATTTTGTTTGCTTAGAGCATATATACTTGCACACAGACGTCTATGAGTGCATACACACAAACACAGACACACAGCAATATAAAACAATCATACACAAGTATATAACACTCGAAAACGAAGAAAACTCCACAAGTAGAAACTAAATAAAACACACTTCCAAGGTTAATCCAAATCAGCTGAATAAAGTACGGAACACCAATCTTTAGCGCTTTCATTCACTTTATTTAACGTGAACTTCATCAGAAACAACTCACCCAGACATTAAAGCACTTTATATAATAAAATAATGATCACATGTTCAATGATGTCAGTAATCAATTAATTCCATTAAGATGTAAGTTTATATACATATAAATATATATTCTCTTTTATATAAATATGTATAAATACCAAATAATAATAATAGTAATGATGTCCTAACAAATTATATGTTAAATAAGAAAAATATTGTAAAAATGTTACTAATAAATTCATTTCATTTGTAAAAAACATTTTATATTAACCAATTCATTTAATCCAGGAGCTTGATCTGCACCTAGATATACCTGCCATATAGATTCTCTGCATTCCAAACTAAGTTTATTGTCTCCAGTGAACATACCATAAGACACACTGTCCAAAACAGAAAATATAAAGTTTTTAAAATTATTACACTTAGTGGAGTGCTTGCCCAGTGCATTTGTCATGTCTTTTTTCTTAATAGCTAAAATGTGCTCACTAATTATTTTTTTGAGACATCTTGTAGTCATCCCTACATAATAGCTTGGACATGACAAGCACTGGGCTACATATACTACCATTTTACTATGACAAGTGTAATACTTTTTAGACCAATGTGTAATGTTTAAATGGGAAAAATAAACTGAGGAGGAATTACTAATATATCTACACTGTTTACAGTGATGGCACACATAGGTGCCCCTAGTATTAATGGTAATTTCACTAGTTGTATCACATGAATTAGCTCTTTTCTCTAATAAACTTTTAAAATTTACAACTTTCTTAAAAGTAAAATTAGGTCTTGTACCTATAACTTTGACTAATTCCCGATTGCCTAATACTATCTTCCAATTGTCAACTATAATGCTTTTAATAAGCCACATTTCATTAGAAATAGGCAAAACAAAAGCATTTAAAAATTCCTTATCCATAACTGACATATTACTTGTGGAAGATGGCAAACTGATAGTCAAAATAGGACTAGCTTTATTATTTCTTAACGCCACAACTTCTTTTTCAATAGATTCTAGCCATGATATTTTGACTATCAGTCAAAATAGGACTAGCTTTATTATTTCTTAATGCCACAACTTCTTTTTCAATAGATTCTAGCCATGATATTTTGACTATCAGTTTGCCATCTTCCACAAGTAATATGTCAGTTATGGATAAGGAATTTTTAAATGCTTTTGTTTTGCCTATTTCTAATGAAATGTGGCTTATTAAAAGCATTATAGTTGACAATTGGAAGATAGTATTAGGCAATCAGGAATTAGTCAAAGTTATAGGTACAAGACCTAATTTTACTTTGTTCAAATATATATTTATATATATATTTATATGTATATAAACTTACATCTTAATGGAATTAATTGATTAATGACATCATTGAACATGTGATCATTATTTTATTATATAAAGTGCTTTAGTGTCTAGGTGAGTTGTTTCTGATGAAGTTCACGTTAAAGTGAATGAAAGCGCTAAAGATTGGTGTTCTGTACTTTATTCAGCTGATTTGGATTAACCTTGGAAGTGTGTTTTATTAAGTATATAACACTCAAGGGGATATGAAAAAAAACTTCTGAACCTTTTTCTCATAAATAGGTTTTTACTACATGGAAACTATCACAATCTCTTTATGTATATTATTGCATCCATATTCAAATGGCTGTTTCATATATATTCCCTTTATTTACCTGATGTACTTCTAGTCTTCAAAGAAGGATTCCCAACATTATAAAATGTAATCTTACCAACTGCTGGTTCTTACAAATTCCAATTCTTTTAAACATAAGTTAGAGTGATACCCACGTGCATAAACCTTGTTGCATAAAAACATCTTCCACATATATAATGCCCTGTATAAGTAAAATGTAACTTAACATTAAAACACTCAGCTGCATTATTTTGTGGTGGTATGCAGAATTCATATCCATCTATCTTTCTGTTAACAGTTGTTTTTGCTATCCTTTTTTATCTTTAATTACTTACACAATTCACTTTATTATGTAAAAAACAGCTGTATAACATTTACTGTAGCGATTATTCTATTTTTATGCTGTTACATTACTACTCTTAGTCACAGAAATAGAGAACACTACATGTGTCATCTACACATACCACAAAACAAGTACCACTGATAGTAGAATCTTAATCACAGAAATAGAGAACACTACATGTGTCATCTACACATACCACAAAACAAGTACCACTGATAGTAGAATCTTATACAGTAAGGATGTTTTGACTTAACAGTTTTTCAAGAAAAATCATTCTGATTGCTTTCATCAGTCATAGATTCATTAATCTCCCAAGGTCATGGAGTCTTATGATCATTCATGCCATACGTCCTTTCTCACGGAAAATCATGCCGGTGAAATTTGTAGCTAACTGCCCACTATCTGCTGTGGCCATTGAGCATTTTTGTGTTATCAAATTATTTTTCCTCAATCATCATTATGGTTTGTTTAGCATCTTTTGCTCAAGTTTTTTTTTTTTTTACTTATAAATTAAGTTAAGTTGTTTTCTTGCTTTACTCCCTCATTTACCTCTCAAGATTTGAAAGTAAAATTTACCCCACCATATCCTATAACCTTTCCACTGTTTAATTACTCGGCTTTTCTGCTCGACTTACTATATGAAATGTTCTTTAAATATTTAATGATTATTTTATAAATGTTTTTCCATGTTACTTACAGCAGCTAGGCAATATATAACACAATTAATATTTCTTCTGGGTGTGGGAATCTCATATCTCAAGTAAAATGTTGTTAAATTCCTTGATAACTAATAAAGAAAGATTGCAACATTTATCAATATATGCATAAAAAAAACTAAGATCTTAAATACTGGTTTCTACTTTATTATTAATAAGACACATTATGGAAATAGTCAATAACTAGACTTACTGCAATCCTTAACCAGAGATTCACTGCACATGAAGTTACAGTTCACAAGTCTGTCTCTTATTATCTACATGGGTGTCAGGTAGCTGTTCAAACATTCACTTCTTCCAGTGAAAACAAGACTGACAAAGGTGAACAACGGGGAGAAGATTGCAAATTATAAATCTTCACATATGCGAGATTGCAGTTTACTGGAGAATGGGAATTTATCCTTTCCCCACTGTAGTGTGAGGTCAAAGTTAGTATACAGAAGTAGCAGGAGAAAATGCTTTTTTTATCATTCATTTTTTTGTCTCTAGACATGACTTTGAAACAATTTTGTTTGAGTTCTTGTTCTCAGTGTTTTGTGTTATGATAATCCAATATACATAAATAAGTAGATAGATATGTCAAGCAGTTGGTGCAGAGGGTTAAGTCTGTATGTTTAGCTCCTGTAATACAGGGTTTGTTTCCTTCAGCTCTCATTTGCTTATTGTATGACTTTCAACAAGTCAGTAATTCAGACATTGCTCCCAGGTTGCTCCTGAAAAGGGACGGTCTCTCCAGTGGGCCTACCTGGTTAACAAATAGATGATTTTTTTTATATATTTATATATATATATATATATATATATATATATATATATATATATATATCTATATATATATATATATATATACACATACATATGTGTGTGTATGCATGTGTTAGCATATGGGTTTCCTTAAAATGATGTAAACACACTGATATCTAAATACTTACTATTGACAAAAAATATCTAAACCCCAACTTTAGACAAAACTGAGGTCAAACTAAGGAAGGATTTATAACGTTTTCAGACTGTTGTATGATCTCAGTGTTGGTGTTAGAAAGAGAACATTGTTTTCTAACATTTCTCAGCTTTCTCCTGTAATACTGTAGACTGGGCTATACATAGACCAGAGAGGGGGCAATTGGAAGAATGGTTTGATGAAGAAACAGATGCAGTGGCAATTGAGACTGGCTGCTAATTTCCCCCAGTTCTGAATGAAGTAATATCTATATCACCTGTATTACAGGAGAAAGCTGAGAAATGTTAGAAAATGTTTTTTCAAAAAGTGTTGTGCATGTATACTTATTATACAGAATTTGACTTGTGAATTTCTGTGTGTATGACAATGCATTTTAACTTTTTTATGTTTGCTTCTCCATTGGAATTTTTTAAGTTATTAATATTAAGTGAAAAGTGGGTAGGTGTTTTGTATTGTTAACCAATCATGTTGTTTGGTAAGATATTTAAGCAGGGTCATTGAGTGTAACTATATATTCTGATGAAGTCAGACTTTTGTGGAGATAAAAACACTTAATATGTGTGTTCTTCATTAAAATTATTTCCATCCAGTATCCTGTTCCAGTACGTTTTATTGGATACATTTGAAATAGCCAGTTTCTTGATTTAGTGATGTATTCTGTTACTGTTGATTTATATTAAAACATAAATATTAATTTATTGTTTTCCTTCTGCATTTTGTTTTATCCACATAAAACAATCCAATATAGTTATGCATTAATTATGCAATAAAGGCGCGTAATCACGCTGATTGGAGAGCCCATCTAGGTAACCTCATACAAACTGATTATGATTTATCATTTAACTGTTTCTATGAAATCATGGCTGCACCACAACATATTATTCACACATTAAAAAAAATCAGATGCACTCAGAGGGATATAGCACTACAGGGATTCCCTCTTCTTTATCTTTTATTGCACTGATTTACTATACAAGCACTGGTATGTGTGTACTATACATATGCATATATGCAAAGTACATCAACTCTAGTGAAACACCATATAGCTCAAAAGGTCCCAGGATGTAACAGAGGGACTGAACTGGTTCAAGGAAAGCAATTACAAGCAATCACCATTATCGAAAGTTTAGAAAAGAACATCCATTTCCAAATACTGCAGTACCATACCATAAACAATCTTTTCTCCTCCACACAACATGGGTTTTGTTCCAGCTGTAGCACCATTACTGCCCTACTTCACTTTGCAGATACCATTAATAAAAACAGAAATACAGGAAACCTAGTATATTCCTTATTCCTAGACATGTCCAAAGCATTCAATGCTGTCTCTCACCATAAATACTAAAACTCTCCTCCTTGACTCTCACCCTCTCCTGAGTTAGCAGATGCCTAACATACATAAATATACTATACTCTTCATTTCTACCCATTACTGTGTGATTATCACAAGGTTCAATACTTGGACCCTCCTGTTTAACATATTTATAAATGATCGACACACTGCTTCCAAACATGCCACTCTGTTACAATATGTACATGACTCTACATTCATCTGTGCAGCCTCCAACCTATAAAAAACTTCAAGAAATTGCTCAAAACTCCTTTATATCAATAGGATCTGGGCTGGATAACTCACAACTCCTACTTTACCCAGAAAAACAAAACTACTACTTTTCATCCCAAAACATTCTCCAAAAGCAATACTTTTGTCAGAATCACTTCATTAAATAACACTCTGATTTAACAGGCCACAATCACAAAACTCATAGGAGTCATAAATGATGACAACTTGAAATCTGAACAAAAAAATAAATAATCTCTGTGGTATCCCCAAAGTCTCAAACAACCCACTAAACAAGTATAGTGGGTGCAAAAACAAAACAGAGTAAGAAACTTCTCTGTGTGGAAGATTTTCAGTCCATATATCTCTAGTCAATCACTGTATATTAATCAAATCAGACACTAATAGTAGAAGTAGTGAACTTAAACTCATCTTAAATAAAAAAAAAAAAAATAAAAAATATATAATTTGAAATATTGTGCAGAATTACTAAGTATTCGAAAGTAATCTAAGAAAGGCAGGCAGTCTGTTTCCAGTTCAAAATCCTTTATTAAGTACACAGACAAGTGATCCAAGTAAAACAAAATAAGAGAGTAATTGTTTCCTCATAAGCTTTCTAAATATATATATATATATATATATATATATATATATATATATATATATATCCTTTTTATCAAGCAAGGGAGTGGTTTATTGTGCTGTAAAACAAAGTGTTATTGGTACACGTTAAATTCACATCTCTTCCCCAATCAGTGTGACATTCGAGCTGGTCCTGCCCTACTTAGTAGCTGTCATAATAATATAACCCTTATGTACTTTAAATAAAATTTATAATGATGTGGTACCTATTATTTAAGCAGATTATTAAGTCTGTGATTTTATCCAAGACAATGTACTACATGACTGGAAATATATCAATCTTAGTCCATTTGGCAATCAAAAAATATAGGGGCCTTTTTGCCCAGCTGGACTTCTCCGGTCAACAAATATAAAATAAATTAGCTAGCGAGTCCAAAGATGCATGACACATTTTTCAGAAGTTGCTGCATAATTATCTATCGTACAAATTACTTGGAATGAAGGTGCTCTGTAGGCAGTGATGGTATAATACTGCATTTCGGAAGGCATAGAGCATTTTATTTTATTTACATTTTGCTTAAGGGGTAGAGCACTGACCACAGCATGATCAGGTGCAGGCTCAGCCTTGGTTACATTCAAAATAGTAGCAACAAAATGGAAGGAAAACAATGATTAGCAGAACACAAAAATAAAACAAATTGGTCAAAAAAAGACTCATAATATAGCACGTACAATCATGGTGATGTACAAAAAAACAAAATCAGAGGGGGGGGGGCAAGAAAATACTGAGAAGCAGGATTAGCTGTGGAGAATGCCCTAGATAATACAGCTGTTTGGGGGGTAAACCAGGAAGTACATAATGGTAAAGACACAGAGTCCAAGGAAGCAGAGGAACTGAAAAGGATAAATTGTTTTAAGATGATAGTGAGGAAGGAGAAGAGGAAGAAGCTAAGTATATAGTTACAGAAAGCAGACACACAATGATCATTGAACGGAATGACATGCAAGGAAATTAACCAAGTGCAGGGTTGTGTTTATTAAGTGATATGTCCTGTGTTGTTGCCTTTTGCATTTCTATTGCTTAAACAGATACTGTTTAGTTCATTCATGAACTTAGCATAGTATGTTCAGTGAGATAGTAAGGAAGGGATTGTCACAGTTTCTTAGCAACTAAAAAGAAACTAGAGTCAGAGCTATGCAGTTTAGTAGGTGGAGTATGCTGAGTAGGACCTACGGTATACTGATATCTGAGTTTGCAGGTTGGGGTGTTAGTAATGAGATAAGGGGCATCCTGGTGGAGTAGTTTGAAGAGGTGGGAATCTAGAAGTAGGCTGGATCTGACTTGTACTGGTGACCCATTTGACTTGAATAAAGTAAGGCAGTGGTGTTCAGGGAGAGCTCTATTATTGAAGAGGGGCATATTTTACTAGATAACGTTTGCAAGCTGATTTATTTTTGTTAGAAGAGATGGCAAACAAGGACAAGCCATACTGAAGTCATGTGACTAGTACACCTTTCCCATGGCTGCCTTAGCTGGTAATGAAAGGAAATGAGATATAGGAAGCAGTTGATTTCAGACCTAAGATTTTGAATATGCTCCCAAAAGTTAAAAGACTGGTTAAGCCAAATGCAGAGGTATCTGAATGAAGTGTTGGTGGTGATGATAATGCTGTGCCTGTCAAAATCTTGAGGCAACTGGGAAATTTGGAAAGTCTTTTCTTAGCAAAAAAAGAGTATAGACTTTTTTTTTTGGGGGGGGGTAATGACAATTTTTTTGGAGATGAGATATTGGTTTATCTGCATTAAGTCAGTTTGTTGGGGATTAACTGTTATGCTGTGTTGCATTTGTAGATAACCATGTCTTTGGCATATAAGAGGAGTTGTAAGTGGGTTAGGTGAAGAGGTAACTTGTTAATAAAACATGGAAATGATTACCGTGACAAGTATTGATCTCTGTAGTATACCAAATGAGCATAGGCAACACTTGACAGAGAGGAGACAATTTTCACAGTAAAGGATAAATTAGTCAGGAACTCTTTGAACGACTGTTTGGCTTCATGCTGATGCCACTGTCTACAAAGTGGGCTAGTAATACTGAGTGGCCTACAACATCAACGCTTCTAATCAGCTCAATGAAAACAGTACCAGTAAGATTTTCTTTATCTACGTTGGAGAGGATTAGAATATGTTCTTGGTGAGACCCCAGAGTGCAATCAGTGTACTCCTACCTGCCCAGATGTAGTATTGCTTGCTGGAGAGCAAATCATATTTTTTCAGATATAAGGAAAGTTGGTTACAAATTAGATTTCCAAATGTCTTGCTTAGGGGAGAAGTATGGAAATGAGTTGGTAATGGCTGGTGGAGGCAGGTTTTGGATCTATAGGGACTCATCTGAAAAGACTGACCTGTAGATTGTGGGCATGGTGCCAGTTGTGAGACTAGGGTGACAATGTAGTCTCTACAGTGATGAGGAAATCAAGGGCTCAAGTTGTCTGGTTCAGAAGGAGAATCATGGAGGATCTGTCCAAGTAATGGAGGAATTCGCTTGTCAGTGGTTTTAGTAAAGCAAAATGGGGGACAGTATACAGGAGGATTGAACTCTGTTTGGGAAGAAGAGGAACTAATATTGTGCATTGTGGGGAGGATGAGGAATTCTTTCAGGAATGCAGAAGGAGTGAGGATGGTAGCATAACAGGTAATATGACCTTGTGAGGAACTCTGCCAGATATGTTATTTGCTTCATGCCAGAATTATCTGGGAGAATGTAGGAGTGTAATTTATTTAGATCGGGGGTATTTGGCTGTGTGCCTGTGGATTGCCTACTTGCTTGGTGGTATTTCTCCATTTCATGTGATTTAAATAAATTACACTCCTACATTCTCCCAGACAATGTAGGAGTGTAATTTATTTAGATCAGGGGTATTTGGCTGTGTGCCTGTGGACTGCCTACTTGCCTGGTGGTATTTCTCCATTTCATGTGATTTTCTCTACTTCTCTTTGAGGGGATCTATATTCCTGTTTTTCTAGGCCTCATCTCAGACCTACATTAAGGTTTTCAATTCTTTTTTGAGCCATTCCTTGTTGGCATGTTTAAGCAGTCCAGAAACTCTGGGGAGTGAGCATCCTGAAGAGGTAGGACAAGTGGGGATAGCAGCGATGCTTAGGTCAGTCAGGCAAAGTATGGGTGACCAGACCATTGTGGATTGCTAGGATCGAATATAGCAAGGTTTTGGATACCTGCAGTCAATGCAGAAAAAAAAATCTCTCCATAATGTGATGCAAGGGATGTAGTCAGATGATGTTTAAAATATAATAGTTTGTAATGGTGACTTAAGACAGAATTATCTTTAAAAAGGCAGCATTTTGTTACCTTGAACAACTGCACTTTCCTTTTTAACCCAAACCCTTTCAGATTTTGTCCAGATTATTTTTTGCAGAGTGTTTTCAGATTATTGTTTTTCTCTCTATTTTATACTAACTACATAGCAAATAAAAAGTTCAAACTAAAATTTAATATACAGCAATGATGTTTCCATTTTATATGAGAAAATGCTTAGTCTTAAATGTTTAATACTAGAAAACTTTAATGGATAAAAAATGTACTGTTCATGATCAACCCACGTATGATATGAATAACAACGACATAAATGGAATTTGTATTTTGTAAGGACCTTGAAAGTCTAGGTATGCAAAAAGTATTATCATTTGCATTTTCTGCAAAATGCACACATTCTGTGTGAAGGTCTGTAAAAGGAAAAGATTATTAGACTGTGGAAAATAATGGATGCTTGATCTCCTGCATAATGTATACAGTTGCTGTTCTCATGCTATGGAAATAGGTGGAGGTGGCAGTGAGGGATGACAGACAAAGCTAAATTAAAGACATTTTTAGTTCATCCATTTCAAAAACAATTTGTGATTGAATCATTCTTTAGTGGTCTGTAATCATAAAAAATACCACTGTAACTATTTAATATAATTTTAAGATGAACCCATAATTGCATGTCATATAACAGTGGTTTATATACATAAAATTACTCTCTTGCATTTATTAAAGTAGCACAGAAAGCAGAAGGGTGCTACTGATCATAGTAAACCTGTATTGTAAAATGTATGCAGTGGGAATTTAGATAATCTCAGCTCACTGACCATGCCACTGATGGTCTGCATATTTTATGTAGTAACAAAAATATAGATTGTAGAATTGCTGTTTCATTTAACCATTCAATATCAGTGTTAAGCATATTTAACAATATAGCAAACATATGTGCTGGCCCATCTTTCACTTGCTTAATCTCTTAGGCTCAAGCTACATTTGCTTGAACATGCTGGCTCAAGATGGCGTTTTCGTACATTTCACTGGTCATAGGAGTGAGTATTGGATGGGTTAGTGCACCTTAGAGAAGCAGTAATGTAGGTGTTACTGCATCTGTCAGAGAATTTTCTTTTTTAAGCTGCAGTTATTTTGGAATGAGAATAATGAAGTTTTGGGGTATATGGAGCTGGTGCACCCCTGTGGAGGGGGGAATTCAACACCTGCAAAAATGCTACTTTATACCATGCTTGCTCATGAGTTGTATATGTTGAGTACATTCATTCCATGAATGTGTGACCTGGAACAGTAATTTTCACGCCTTGTGACTGGGAAGTGTGATGTGATGCAGTGAGGTTTTGTAGGGGGTTCTATGTGCTCCCAGAGATACTTTCACTCTACGTACCCCTTTTTAACTTCCCTAGCTCACCCTCGCTTTTGGTATCCTGACACTAAACGACACAGCAGATGTAGTCTGACCGGGTGCCTCAACCGGCTCATCCTGTGGCTGAGAAGGATGCACATTTCTGCTAATTCAAGTTTTGTACTCGTTTTTTAATGTTAGGGAGACTGCCTTCTTGACATGAAAACTGACCTCTGTTCTCATCCTATTTGCCTTAACCATTTTGATTCCTTTTTCAGAACACAGTATCCTGGCCTTGGCAAGGAAATTCCTATTTTAGTTTCATCTCACTACATGCACCTTAATTTGGCTGACTACTTTACTGGATTATAACTCAAATAGGCATTGTAGAATTCCATGACTTCATTCAATGGTTCAATATTAGGCATTTATCACATTTAACAGTTTAGGCAAAAATACATGTTGTCCGAGAATCTTTGGTTCTACCAGCTTCTACATAACCTCAGTCTATAACCCCTGACAAGGTTGTTAGTTAGAAGTCCCTCATGACATACACCCTGTGACATACTAGCTACCTCTCAAGCCCATATTGGAACAAATTCCCCAACCGCAATCTTGAGTCCCAAACTGTGATATCAGTTAGCCCTCAAATATCATTTACGTTCACACTTAATGCCACGAGCTATTAATATAGTCCTTTTTATCTTTTGCTTTTGAAATCTATGAATTGCTCACCATACAGCCTCTGACACCCCCCAAAAATGAATATCCCTATTAATGACTGACAGTCTGTCATTCTACAAAACTTCATCTGCTACATATCTTCACCGACAGACACCCATTTCCTGAGTATCTGATCATATTCGTACACCACTATAATGTGCTGAAAATATCCATTATGTAATCATCAGTGGTTAACACATGGCAAATGGCTGACATTCCTCCACCTGTCTTTGTTTTTGTGTGTGTGTTTCCAGAGATACATTGACAACCTGGCTAAGCATTACCTGCATCAACCTGTTGTACTTCAGTCAAGCATAACCCCTAATTCACTGTCTTCCATGGTCAAGGGTGGCTTACATCTCTCTTTTTTCACTGATACAAGTATGGTATAACATCACTTCAAGCCTCCTGGACAGGTCAAGGTAGCATCACTGTGCTATAACTGAATCAAGTCTAGTTGTAATCACCTGATGTATTCTGTCCAACAGTTGTCTATATTTTGTCTGAGAGAGACATGATTTAACCCCAGTTACATTTCTTTGCCAAACATGGCTTCCATCCTTGTGTTCTAAATGAGCCAGATACAGCTGTCTGTCCTTTTCAAACTTGAACTTTTCAGTTTTAATGTAATTGTACCAAAAATGTCTGAAATATCTTTCTCCAGCCTGGCTAAGCATGGCCTATATCATTTTGTCTTACATGAGATAGCACAACCTATATGATATTATCTAGCCTAGCCATGCATTCTGTGATCCATATTTTGCTTTAATATCTTAAGTGGCCTGACTCACAGAACAGCTTCTCACAGATATAACCTACCATCGTGTCCTTATATAAACTAAGGAATGTACAACTCACTTGAGGTATCGCAACCAAATGGGGCTGGAATCACTATGCTTTAATTGTTTCAGCATTGCTTCAGATTTCTTCAGTCATTCTGTCTAAACAACTGTATCACAGGTATGGCTTAAATTAACTGATCAATCCTCCAAACAAAAGGGTGAAAAGGTGGCACAGATAGACTACGTAGTAAAAATTCCAAAACACATCCAGCAAAGCTAAACTCTGCACTGTCTGATAACTTAAAGAGCTGTAGTGGAGTCCTATGGGATATATGCATATTATCTCTTAGGATTGTACCAGTGTTCCAGCTAAATGGCTTCTGAATCCACATGACTTTTTACTTTCATTTTTTTAAATTCTTTACTGTTGTTTTCAGACTGATAAAGCCAAACACCTCTGGCTGCAGACAGGCCATGTTTTCCACATTTTATGACCTCATCAGTTCAGTACAAGTAGGTTCTTTGCTCATACCTTAGTAAAAGAGAGCTTAGAAACAAGCCTGATACCCATGCCATTAAGGTGACCACTAAATATCCCAAACATCCAAACCAAAGGGTGTAAATGTCACGCACAACAGTAAAGCAAAAAGGAAAAGTCTTCACTGTGTAATAACTTACACATCCTGAAGTGGAGATCCATGCGTTATATGCAAATGATCCCTTAAGGACATACCAGTGTTTCAGATACTAGACGTCTGGATCCCCATGATTTACTTTCAAAATGTTTAAGGTATTAGAGAAGACTTTAGCGTTTCTGGGTCTTTCTTGGAGTTTTACTAAGTGGTTTGTCTGTATGACCTTTTTACCCTTTGGTCTGGATAGTATTTGGATTATTTTGCGGTCACACTAATGTTATGAATATCAGGCTTATTTGTAAGTTCTGCGTTTCTAAAATATGGACAAACAATCCACTTATGCTATACTGACAAGCTCAGGAAAAGGGCAAAACATAGCATGTCTACAGCTAGAGCTGTTTTCCTTTACCGGCCTGAATGCACCATTAAAGACTTAAATATTGAAAGCAAAAAGTCATTCGGATTCAGAAGCCATGTAGCTAAAACACTGGTATATCCTTCAAGAGTCATTTGCATACATCCCGTGGGCATCTACATCAGAAGGTTTAATGTACTACTTTAGCTTTTACTGTGTCTTTCCTGGAGATTTTTCATCATTTGTCTGTGTGACTCTTTTGGCCCCTTGGGTTGGATGCTATTTGGGATACTTTGCAGTCACCACAATGGTATGGATATCACACTTGTTTTTATGTAGTGTGTTTTTAAAGTACTGTAAGAAAAGGGCAAAACATGGCATGCCTACGCCTAGTGAACACTTAAAAAACTGAAAGAAAAAGCCATGCAGATCCAGAGGTCACATGTATAGCCTTAAGGGATCATTTGCATTTATTTCATGGACATTCATTATTTGTGGTTTAAGATATTACTTCATCAATCTTGATTAAATATGGCCTACCACATTGTTCAAGAAATAAAACCATAGACTAAAGGGATACATGTGTTCTGGCTACACAAGGCTGACACAATTTTAAATAATCTATTCTCAAAACTAGATTAAACTGATTTTAATGGTTCTAGTGAAGCATGTACTATACCATGCAAAGTGAAAGAAACAATAATTGCTTCACATGAATCCTCCTATCTTGGCATGCATTATGTGTATCATTCTGACAAAATTGCATCAGCCAATCAAGTATGGCTTGAAATTACTTCATCCATCCAAGCCCATTATGGCCTACCACACTTTATGTTACTATAGCCAAGGAATACTTAAAATCATTTCACTTATCCTGGCCAAACATAGTACTAGCGATAGCCATATGTGGCATTAACCATGTCTCTAGCCATGCAGCCTAGTCATTACCTCTCTGTTTTACTTAAGCTAAGCAAGGCATAAAATTCTTTCATCTAGTTATGTCCAATATATATTTCATTAGTCTGAACCTAGCAAGACTTTCTGTTGCTTCACTGGTCTTTGCAAAGCTTTACTTTCATGATTATGTTTTAAATGAGTCAGGTGAAATGACTTTGAACATCCTAGCCATGCCTGGCTTGCACAATGTCATATCAATTGAGATAGTAAGGATTAAATATTTTCATCCTACTTGCCAAGCATGGCATGAATCCCTTTATTTAAACTGAGCTAAGTATAGCCTACATTATCTACTCTATTTTAGATCAGTACAGCCTACCTCATTTATGTTCCAAATATCTGACACCGCTTAAAATAACTACATCTGCCTTATGCAAAAATTACTTATATGACATGCAGTACCTGAGTCAAACAAAGCTTATAGTAAATTCTTCTATTCAGATCAAATGAGGGTTGCAAACTTCTGATTTAATGAAAAGTGAATATAATTTACAGTTACTCCAGCTTTACTCAACAAGCATGTCTCACACAGTTTTACTTTAACTGGGTAAGCATATTTAAATGATTCTAGGCATTCTTTCCATGCTTGATCCCCCTCTCAGTTTGTTATTAATGTGCCAAACATGGTCTACATTATGCCACCTATCCTAGCAAAAGATCCATGTTGTTGTAACTAATCATGCAATGTTTAGGCCCTCTACTTCTCCTTCAGTGAGCACCATTTGTAAGACAGACATCAAACTTTCTCTACTACTGATACAACACTGAGTAAACTGATTACAGGTGTTACAGACAGGACACGTCTGCATAATAACTTGACTAAATTGACCATCTGGGCACAGAAGAATAATATTCTGATAAATACATTAAAAACTAATCATATGAGATTTGGGAGACATAAATTGAAAGGTGAATATTTAATACAAAACACAGTGATTGAAACTGTAGATTCACTTAAGGACCTGGGTATATGGGTAGATCCAGCTTTGAGTTTTTATAATCATATCAACCAACTGGTTAATGATAGTTATAAAACTAGAGGTTGCGTAAAAAGATTTATAAAGTCTAGGAAATCAGAAATAATGAAGTCATTGTTTATTAGTTATATTAGACCCATACATGAGTACGGAATAGCAATATGAAAACCTTATTAGAAAACAAGCATGAGTAAAGTGGAAAGAATACAGCAGAAATATACCACTGGCGTCCATGGATGTGAAAATGTAAGTTATGATGAAAGACTAAAATATCTGAACTTGTACAGTGCCCCTTTATAGATATCTAAGAAGAGATCTTATTCAGGTATATAGCGCATTTAGAGACAACTACTTCTGAGAATGTTTGGGGTTATCAAAAAGTAGTAGAGAATCATCAGATAACCTATGTAGAAGATTCTGTAGGAATGAGAAGTGTCCTAATTGGTTCTTTGACAGAGTAGCTGATGCATGGAACAGAATAGCAAATTACATTAAAGCAAGTACTAGTTTAGATATTTTTAATAACAGCCTGGACATGTATTATAGGGACAACTGGTATTTTAGCAAGCTAGAAGGGCATTAATGCCTGTGCTTGAAATATTTGTATGTATGCATGTATAACATTATAGAGGCACAAGCAATCCTAGGCAGCAATCATGTGTTCCTCATGCCATCATTGACTTTACTTATTTATATACCTGGCCAGGCATGCCCTGTATCATTCTGGTTTATCTGAACCAGACAAGGCTTAAAATTATCTTATCTATGCTAGCCACAAATGAGCACAACTCCTCCTACAACTGAGCACTTCCAACTGAACATGGCTTGTATTATTTTGTAATGATCTCAGCTAACCCATTCTAGATTCTCTCATCCCTATATGTCTAATCAAGTCAAGTACAGCCTACACTTTTCTTGTCCACATTAGCATCATCATTAGTTCACGCTGTATGATTCAACAGATAACAATTGTGTTATTCAATAGTATCAATGTCTTTGGTGTACAGAAAAAAACTCCACATTTTCACACTAACAGGCTGCATATGTCTTGTGAATTCTTTCATCTACATTTTGTTACAAATTCAGTAGTCTTCCTGTTTACAACAGAAGTAATTACACTATGAAATAGTGCATAAATCAGAACACACAAAATTGTAAAACTGAATAGTATGTTGTATGTCAAATTATCAAATAAATTTTCACAACAAATCATACTGAACTGGTCTACTTTAAACCAAATAGCTTTTCCCTCAACAAAACATACACGCATATTTACAGAAATGATTTCCATAACATCCACTCATACAGTACAGTCAGTCTGTTATGATATCTCCGTCATACCACTTTTGCTAAGACATAACCTCTTACTTAACACTTCAAACTTCTCATTAAGTTTATGCTAGAAATAAAATGGCTCTATATATATATATATATATATATATATATATATATATATATATATATATATATATATATATATATATATATATATATATAGTAGTATTAATGTGCCACTATCGAAAAGATTCATAGGGGACAACTTTTGCTGTATGACTGATGAAAATGACAACACAGTTGGCAAACATGCCATAGTTTTGCTTCTCCTGCAATAAGTCTACAATAGTCTGAGTGATCAGCATGTACTTACTGCCTGTGGTCTGGTGTCTTTTACTATTGTATTTCCATTACCTGAAACATACAGGTCTTCCTGCAGGACAGTTTACATTGGATGTGAGTAATAGCTATGCCATTAAGTAAAACGGACCACAAATTCCAAATGTATTAAGCTGCATTTGGGATAAATGCTTTAAAGTAGTATGCATAAGACCGAGTAAATAGTATAAGACACTGTCCTTCAAATCTAGCAGATTACCCTCATAGTTAGTTGGTGGCCCAAGATAGTGCATTACATACACAGTGGTTTACAAAAAGTCCATTGAACACGTGGGTGAAACAGACAAATGTAGGTTTTGTAAATTGAAAACAGATGCATGTCTTGTTGCTGGTTGTAATATATATTAATGGCAGAACGACTGTATACTAAAAGGTATAATAATATTGAAGTAGCTGAAAAACACGGGAAAAATGAGCCACAAAGCATTACAGAAAATGATGACATTTATATCATGTGGGATCACCCATTACCAACAGTTTAAAAAACAGATGCAGAAAACCAGATATAGTAGTCCAGGAAAAGAAGACAAAAGTTGCATTGATAACTGAAACTGCTATACCCATTAACTACAGTGTCTTACATACAGAAAAACAAAAGTCATGAAATACCAGGACTTGCAGCCAGAAACAAGGGCAATGTGGAGGAAGGATACCCAGACAGTTCCAATAGTAGTAGGAGCAATGGGTCTTATAAAACTTAAGATATGTTACTTATACATATAACTCTCTATCGATCACAGAAGGAGTCATTAATGGGCACAGTGGGAATGTTGCAAACAGCACTTCTGGCTAACATCAGAGATTGAAACAATACTCATTTTATACACTTTAATCATACTTTGACTTAGGAGTGGGGTCTATTTCTAGAGAAAAATTTGCCACATCAATGATAGCAAAGACAGAAAGGAAGACTAGCATACCTTGGATCTCTAGCTACAAACTGATCATTATCCAGTTGAGTGACAGCAACACACTTCTCAGTTGTCTCTGACTTTGCAGAACATCCCTGATGTGTCTTCGTATGTTTATTCTGTATAAAACTGTTGATATTTTGATAAATCACTTGGAATTAGTCAGTGACTTAATAATGCCAGACAACAGAGTTTTATACTTCTTATTGTTCAGAAAATACATGATACAAACACTAATGCTCTACATACTTTTAAAGTGAAGTAGATTAATATTTAAGAATTGCCCTTGGTTTTGGGCCTTTGTTTACCCTTCATTTTTGGGTTCGTCTCCGATTCCTGAGCAATAACATTTATTTCACAACTCCTTCAGCACCATGACTTCCCTGTAAACAGTCACTGACAATATAACACAACTATGTGAATGAATCTAAATAAACTGGCAGTCTGTTCATAGATATAGCCAGAGTTTTGGCGACAGCCAGTCACAACCTTCTCCTTAATAAGCAAATGAAGTTCAACTTTGATTGTTCAGCAATTTTATGGCTCCAAAGTTATTTAGAAACGATGACATTTTTGCTATACCTAAATAACTGTTTTTCAAATCAAAGAACAGTTAACACAGATGTTCTCCAGGGATCTATTCTTGGGTCTTTGCTACATGTACTATATTTTTTCATAACTTGACTTTTACTCTTCTCAACTAAATATAATAATTTACGTAGATGACCCTCTTCTCTTAGAATCCAGCAAAAACCTACCTACCGTGATCACAAACAGCAAAGCAGCTTCACAGTGCTATATGACTGTGCATGCAATGACAAACTTTTTACTAATACCTTACAAAATAGTGCTATGATTTTTAGAATTTCATAGAAGCTTTCAAAAATCCTTGTGTTGATGTAACCAACAGAAATGTGAGATGCTTGCCACCTGTAATAGAACAGACATTCTTAGTCTTTCTCTTTAACAAATATATTGATGTCATCAGCAACAATATACTGGGCCATGTTACACTATGCCTCAAAGTGTCTCAACTTCTCACACCCACTGATCATATTGCCATAGCCAAGAATGTACTAATTCCAACAAATGAATATGATCTCCTACTAACAACTTTCCATAATAGTGCCAACGCACAAGAATTGAAATAGCAATAAATACAATTTGCACATTTACTTTACTTGTAGATCAGCATACACGTCACTGACTACTACTACAAAGTGTTAAATGGTTACCTATTAATGAAAGGCAGCCCTGCAACTCTCTGCACAGATTAACAAAATTCTGAAGCTGGGACACTGCCCTGCATTAAGAACAAAACTACAAATCAAACTACAAAACTATACAGTAAGATATGTACATGAAAAATAAATACCTTATCCTCTTCAGGACCAAATTCAAAACAGCAATTGGTGAGAGAACATTCTGAAATCCAGCACCAACAGTTTGGAATAAGCACCCATCAGAAGTCAGACAAGAAAATACAACTAATAGAAAACTAAAAGAATAATTGCTGAACAATGTAGCTTTCTCCTGGTATAAAGGAACACAGTCTATAATCTCTGACTTTTCAGTGATACATATATTGTCTGAATGTGCATTTGTTTGGTTTACAATTGTATCAAGATTGTTGCTTCCCCAACCATTACTAAGTGCTTCACTGTTCTCATTGTATAAAATGATCTTCAAATTATTCACTGTAAATATTGTTTGAAACTGTTAAAAATCATGTCATCTCCTTTGCTCAAATATTCTTATGATATTATTTGTAATAAGTAAACTTTCTTCTATGTAATTTTTGATTGATATAGTACTCAGATTGCATTTCTTCCTGCACAACTGATAGTAAGGCACCAATTCTTTAAAAAATGATTAACAATTTTTCAGTAAAATAACCTAAGACTTCCAAGTAAAATAAAAGCAACTTTGTTTTCCCAGGATCTACTCACAAACAGTGGAATACAAGCCTGGAAGCAGCTGTGTGAAACTTTTCAAAGTCAGTTTCACCAACGTCTGTCCAGTCCTACTCTAGACGATCTGTCTCCAGATATAATGCAAGTCCACTATGTGCATCTAGGAGTGTTTCCTGCCTGATGGTGACTAGCTAGGCTGCAAAAAACTGAGTAGCTGAATTCTCAGTAAAACAAAGGAAAAGAACTTCTGAATGACTACATGCTGGCTCACACAGTCTATTGGGCAATATAAAGAGCAAGCATAGTCAGTCTTTCCTGGGCCAAGAAGGAAGCTATGTTATGGAAGAATTCTGGCTGCTGCCTGGAATAATGCAGGTCTAGGGACAATTTTTCCACCAAGAGTCAAGCATGCCTCCATTAGTGTTCCATGTGACACCCTAACTGTACAGGAAGACAAGCACATAAATTACAACATGTCTCATGCAATACATTGGGACAGGTTATTCAGAAAGAGCTCTGGACTGATCCAGTACAGTGACTATAAAGCCACTAGACATTGTAGTCACCCAATCACTGTCATTTAAAATGTTCTCTGATAAAAACAGATTGAAGACTGATGGCAAGTCACAACTGGCTATATTAAATTAATTCCTGAACTTGGACCATTCACCATCAGGAGGTATAAGGAAGTATAGCATATGGTTGAAGTAGACCAGATGGTGGTCTGTCCATGAGACTGGTTCCACCACTAGAACTAAGGTAACCACATTAAACTGAAATGCAATGTCCCTCAAGGGGCCATAGTTGTACACAGTAAAGGTATCTATAGACAAACAAATTCAAAATTTTTCATAGATTTTCATTTTAGCTGTGACCTCATTACCAGCCCAGTTATTGAAATTACTCAGGACAAACCAGTTTGGTTGGACTAACACTTTTCATATATATATATATATATATATATAGTGTGTGTGTGTATGTGTATGTGTATGTGTGTGTGAGCGAGTGCGCAAGAAAAAAATAAAACTAAAAATCTCTCTATACATTTGTGGAAATAGACAAAAATCTATCTGCAACTTGAATTTGTTTTGCAGTTTGCACTACAATTCAGGTTTCTGTAGTGTGCCTATTTAAATCAGTTTTAATTGGTTTCTGTTGTTTGCACTTTTACTGTGTTTTTTTTTATATTTGAAGTTACACTTATTACATTAAGTTGCTTCATAGGATGAACTGCATTTCAAATGATTTCAGTGCTGCTAAATGAATTAATTAATCAGAGTTGCTGTATTTATTTGTGATGTTTGTCACATTTAAAGTTATTGCAAACAGCAGGTTTTGTTGTGTGAATAGTTTAGAAATTGTAGTGGTTATTCTAGTGGGAGGAAGCATACCTCTCAAACTCTTAGAGCAAGAAATCTGGACAAAGCCATAAATAATGGGGGGGGGGGGGACAAATGCCCCAAACTAGGGACACTTTTTTAAATACTGTTCTTACAAACTGAGAATGTTGATATAATAACAGGTTTTGCATTAGCATGAATTTTCTCAAGGTATGAAGTCTGAAACTCAAATGTCTGCCATTATTTTCTGACTTCAACCCACAGTGATTTGCCAGAAAACCACAATTTTGTAAGAAACAGACCAAAACTATGAGGCAAAAATCTGGGCAGTTTGAGAAAATCTGTATAGTTGAGAGGTATATGGGCAGTTAATGCTTTTGAAGATGATAAACACTATTGGTTACAATTTTAGCTCTTTTGAATTTGTTGCATTTTCCCATTGTAGTTTATATTTCTGTCTTATTTTAAGACTTCTGCAAACTGCTGTCCTATTCACAAACTATAAAAACTTTTTTGACTCCATTTTGCAGTCAGTAAACAGTAAGATAAAGGTATTCTTCAGCTGAAGCTGTTTTATAGTTTGCACTGCATTTCAAATGGTTATTGTGATTGACCAGTGTTGTTGCATTAGTTTAATGTGTTTTAGTCATGTTTCCAAGTTATACCGTACTTTATGTGTGTCATCTATAGCATGTAGTGGTTATTACAGTACCAGGAGGGTGACTGTTGCAGTTCTGGGGACGATAAACAATACTGTTTAGAGCTTTACCTGCTTTGCATTGATTTTCTTCTTTCCTGTTTATTTTATATTGCATTGAGCTGCACTTAGAAAAGAAATGATGAAAAGTGCACTCGAAATGCAGGACTTTTAGTTGTAACTTTTCCAAGTATAACCATCTCACCCAAAATCTATCAGTAACTAGGCCTGTTCTACATACAGGTGCAGCAAGCTGCAGGTAGCTGCATACTGCACAGAGGTGAGTACCTGGCTTCCTAAAAGTAGTGCATAGTATCACATATGGATGCTACATTAATCAACATAGCCCAAAGTTAATCCAAATAAGCTCAACACTAGTTACTCAAGGTTCCTGAGCTGTGCTTATCAGTTGCATTTAAACCCAAGGTATGTACTTACCTAAGCAGACAGTCCTACTTAACTACACTACCCATTCCTTAACAGGGGTGGCGTGTGGTAAGTTTTGCATTATCAGTGATGTCAAGTATGACAACTCATATTTTGTGCTTTAAGCGTCAGCTTCACTTTGTAGCAGAAGTGCCTGTTTCTCATAAAACTATATTATTAATGCAGTTAAGAGACCTTTGATTCACATTGCAATTTAAATGCTCATTCCTCCAAAGATACATCATCATCCAGGAGTAGGACACATGCTTCTGTGGTTGATATAATTATACAGTTTCATCAGCAGTGCTTTGTCTCTTTTCAACTGCCTCTCAATGACCATCATCTTTGCACACGGCCACCCTATTAGCCTATTTATTCCCTTCAGTCA
This sequence comes from Protopterus annectens, assembly GCF_019279795.1. NCBI lineage: Eukaryota > Metazoa > Chordata > Ceratodontiformes > Protopteridae > Protopterus > Protopterus annectens. Next base: position 488,824,206 of record NC_056750.1, on the reverse strand, counting down.
TCAGGTAAAAGGTTGGGTTGACCAGCAGAAGAGCACCATATAGTAGTGTGCCAAATACCCTTGGATTGGTTTCAGGCTTGCTTCACGTATAGTCAGTGATGGACCTAAATGGAAGTCCTACCATCAAGAAGCATATATTGAGAGCTTTGAAGTCAAACTCTGCCTCTACAGTAGCATGCTGCCTCCTTGGCAGACCTATCCCCTCTGGCCTGGGGTATATTCTGCTTCTGTTCTCCAGTGCCACTGGAAATATGATTGCAACACTGGGTTGCACTCAATTTACCAAAAGCAGTTACACTGAATGCCATTCTGTAGATAGCCAAAAACACTTTTGTTAATTTTTGAGGTAGCAATTGTGTGACCTCAGTGTTGGTATATTTAAGCTGCTTGTGTGTGTGTGTGTGGGGGGGGGGGGGGCTCTCCTCCATATGGGTGATATAGGGGGGCTTGCTCTTCTACAAAACATTTTTTTTTCTTGAGATTGCTGAAAGCAATTTTCAGCATTTTTTTGTCTTCCAAATGGCATTTGATATACATGCCATTAACAAGCAGATATAAATCCAGCTACACCTCTCCCCATCATTTATCCTTCATCCAAGGCAAGCAGGCAGAGCTGTTTTATTCCTCTTCCTTCCCTTGTCAGTGCCACTAATCAAACCTAGTTGTCTGGGCTATAAGTAGGGCCCCATCCTGCTACAACATGGAGATGGCACAATTTAAATGATCTATAGAAAGTGGCATCAGAACCATCAATACCCAGTGCCATATCTGTATTGAGCTATGTAAAATCATTGACTTGCATGGTCTGAGCTGTATACAAAATGCAGACTAAATATCTTGCAGAGAAAAATCAGCATCAAACATCATAACATTCTAGTCAAGCCATGGCAATGGCATAGAGGGATAAAGCTCTGACAACAGAGCATCCAACGCAGGTTCAATTATCAGCTCAGGCAACTAGCAGAGTCACATGGAGGGAAGCGCATTGTCATTCTGGGTGGAGTGTACTCTTCATAGGTTCATAGGTTCATAGGTTCATACTAGGCTATCTGCCCGAGGGCATTTACAAGCCTAGCCCATAGTTTTGTGGCTTACGCCACCCCTTTAGTATGGGGAACTATACCCATTATTTTGCTGTGCCTCTGTCGAGCAGTGACACTGAGGTAATCCCTGGGGTATATCTGCGATCTCCCATCCATTGGTCAAGATTTCTCTTGAACAAGGCCAGCGAGGTGCTCTGCCTCACATATACCGGGATTTTATTCCACAGCATAGGGAGTCTTTGGGTGATGAATCTATCCCTCCAGCACGTCCTATTAATAGCCGTGTGGAATTTCACACACATGATCCCTAAGGGAGCAAGGGACATGAGAGGGGAATGTGGTCCAAATACATGAATAGGATGGGGACTTTGAGCTGCTGTGGATTTAGGGTGATACATGAGCATTCTCCTACTGCATGCCCACCTCAAGACTGCAGGGGAGGTGGGAATCATGGGCAGGTCATAAAATAGAAACCTTCCCAGGCAGAAGCAGTAGACAGCATTACCCCTAGATCACCCTTGGTTTCCATACCACCACCTAATATGAGAAAGTCTGGGAGGTCAAGAAGAGGCTGGTAAACCTGGCGATGGATGGGGCCACCTGGGTATATTGTAAAGAATTATGTATAGGGAGCAAATAAAGACTGTATTAGTCTGGAAGTATATCCACAGAAAAATTAATTAAGTAATTCTTAACATCATTACACTTTATATGTGGATTTGCTGATGCATGTATTTCCTTATATGTATGGTAAAATGTCTTTAATATATTCTCTGACTGGGTATGAAGGGAACCAGCAGCATTCACCAAGGAAATATTATTAGAACTATGGTTTAATCTCAATAAACTAGACAGAACTGAGACCCAGTGTGTGTAATGCAGACTCCTTATCCATATAAAACAAAGTTCACCCATCTCCATATTCAAGTGCAATTTTAATCTATGAATGGAAAACAGAAAACTATCAGCCATGATCTCATCAAGTTTCCAGATTTTACATTTTGCTGAGACAATTGCTGCCAATGATTTTAATTGTCGTGAATATGCTAAATCCT